>NC_028648.1:48423246-48431080 GCF_001406875.1 Solanum pennellii | reverse complement strand
GGGTTTAGATTCAAAAAGGTTTGGATTTTGTGTATATTTTCTATATACGTCCTGGTGATATGGTTATATATTTGTTTGTGTGAATCCAAATTGGTTTTGTAGGTATTTACTTGTGGGGGAACAAATACATCTTTTTGGAAGTATTCTGGAAGGTATGGTCTGGAGTATAGTTTATTCATATTGGTATTTGTATATTTTGTCTTACCATCTTCTTTTTTTGTAGTTGATCCTCCTGTAGATGTGCTACCTGCAGCTGTATTTAACATTTTGTTATGGGTTTTATGGTGTTTCCCAACGTCACCTTCTAGCTCCGCATGTTTAGAGTCATGCTGCTGACTTAGCTCCGCATGTTTGGACTCATGCTACTGACTATTAGCAGTCTTTTTTAGCATCTGTACTTCGCTTTCTATTTTCTCCATTTTCTGACAAAGTGTTGTCATGGTAGCTAGTATTATTTTCCAATGTATCTACATTATTTTTCTATGGAGAGATAATCTGCAATGAGATTTTTGTCAGTCTTGATCACTTCAATTGTAAATGTGAAATTTAATATATTCAATACTAATCTCCTTGTTTCTTTTGTTGTAACTGAATCTTGTACCTTTTTGGTTATCCACCATTTTACCTGTGTATTGTCTGTTCTCACAATAAATTTATTGTAAACAATATATGGTTCAAATGCTAATAAATATTTATATAATGCAAATAATTCTTTTCTATTTATTTCCCATTTTAATTGTGCTTCTGTATAGGATCCTGAGTAATATCTACAATGGTGTTTTATTTTTTCTTTGTCATATTTATATTTTAGGACTCCTCCATAACTGTGATTTCTCGAATCCGTTTCAACAATATAAGTAAATAATTTATTTTCATCTGGAAAATATAGTTTTGGTAGTTTTTTGCATAAGTTTTTGATATGTCTTATATGTTCTTTATCTCTATTGTCAAAATGATATTCGACATCTTTCTTAAGTTTTTTTTTGTAATGGTTTTAAATGTTCTGCTAATTTTGGTATGTATTCCCTCACTTGGTTTACTGATCCTAGAAAGGATTGTAATTTCTTTTTTGTATCTATATTTTCATCAAGGGTGATTATTTTCTGTACTATGTGGGTTTGCATTTTTATCCCATTTTTATCTATTTGTATTCCTAGAAATTATATCTGAGTTTTCATAATTTCTGCTTTCTTTTTACTTAGGCTTATGCCAGAATGTTCAATTATGTGTATATATTTTTCTAATAATCTGACATGTTCATCTTGTGTTTTTAAATATAATAATATATCATCTATATAGACAATGCAATTTTCTAATTGATTAAAGTAATTGTCTATAAAATGTTGGTATCTACCTGGTGCATTTTTATATCCAAATGGTAGAACATTCCATTCATAAAATCCTTGTGGTACAGTAAATGCCGTTAATTCTTTAGATTCTTCTTCTAGTTTTAGATGGTAAAATCCTGATTTGCAGTCAAATTTACTGAAGTAATTATATCCTTGGATTTGTCTAATTTTAAATATTTTGTTAGGTATCGGGTAGTTATAAGTTTTTGTTTTTGCGTTTAGATTACGATAATCTATGACCATCTTACTTTTACCTCGTTTTTGTTCACTATGTTTGTTTACAATAAATGCTGGGCTCGTGTGTTTACTATTTGTTTCTTGTATGTAGTTATTATTTAGTAGTTCATTTATATGCATCTTAAATTCCGTTAAATCATTAGCATTGTATTTAAGGATTTTTGTGTTATTATGCTAGTTTCATCAATTAACTCAATTTTTATTTTTGTTTTATGTTTTTCCCATCCTTGTAGTGGGGTTTCATTGTACAGTAATTCTAGCTTGTCTTGTATTGCTTTAACTTTATCTATTGCAAAGATAATAATTTCTAACTGTGTGGTTTGATTTTTGCTTATATTTTCCAATTTTTGCGTAATGTTTTAACTTCCTTTGATCCATTATGTGGATTTACGTCGTTTGTTATTTACTCTTTTTGCTCCTACTTCATGTTTGCATGGTGTGGTAAACCACCAGTGTGTTCTTGTTATTATATGTGGGTATAATTTATCTATGAATGGCATTCGTAATAACATACCTTTTGTTGTGAACTCAAAATTATAGATTTCTCCTATTGTTAGTATTTTATCACATATTTGTATTTTTACATTTTTTGCTTTATACGTTATCATACTTCCTTCGTTATTAAATCCTGTTACCACCATAGGTGTTTTTAATATTTCCCATTTATCTTCTGGTAAACAATTATACTTACATATATTTGCTTCTGCTCCTGTATCTATCATTGGTGTATAATATCTGTTGTAATATCCTTCTACAATAATCTTTGAAAGTATAAAGATTTTCATTATTCATTTTGTTCTTTTGATAATTATCTTCTTATTTTGATAGTTATGGTTAATTGTTCATTTTCTATTAATATGGTTTAAATTTCTCTAGCCATTTTATCCCTAAGGTAATGTTTTGATTTCCTTGGTAAATTCTAAATTGAATTATTAAGGGTATTCCTCCTATAATTATTTCCTTTTCTGTCATTTCCTCATTTGTTCTTATTTCTCTAGGTAGTTCAGGGCATAACTGTCCTGTTTTTATGATTTCTGTTTCTGGTATTAATTCTCTTGTTATATAATTTTCTTCTTGTCCTGTATTTATTAAGATTTGGTATTTTCTTTGGTCCATTATTCCGGTTATGTAGTAATGGTATGGCGTTATTTCGTCTGTGTTTAGTAGTAAGTTTTGTGGGAGTATATAGTTTCTTTTAGATGTACTCATTCTTGATGATGTAGCTCCTGTTAGTATATTCGGTACGCTTAAAGTACTTAATCATTCTTTTACTATTTCTAGGTCTTCTTCTATGTCGATTTCTTTATAACTGTAGCCGTTATTATCTATTACAGTGACTATCCTTTCAAACAGATTTTCTATTTTTATTATACTAATCTTATTTTTTGTCGTTATTTTATGTTTTGTTGTCAATACGTATAATTTTACATCTTGCTGTGAATATCTTACTTCCTGGTGCTAATTCTATGCCGGACATTTTCCAGTATAGAACTAATGATTTATCTATATTTCGGTCTGTTAATGATACCGAATAGTTAGCACTTATTATTAATTTAAATTTTTGGTTTATTAAGTTTCCTTTTACTGCACTGATTATGCTTTTTTCTATAGGTTGTATAATTCTATCGTCTGCTAGGTATATTTCAATAGGAGTATCTATTCCTTCCCTAAAACATGCTTTTATTAGTATTTCTGTTCCTCATAAATGTACATATTTTATTGGTGTGTTGGTTTTAATATCTTGTGTTTCTTTGTTTATTATTCTTTTATTTATTATTGGTATTTGTGACTTTCCTTTTGTATGTTTACAATCTATGATGTGTTCCTTTTGACTAACTATATAGTATTCATCTTTTTCCTTTCTGAACCAATTTCTTATGGTTGGTATCTCAAGTACTTTTTCGACACTTAAGTCTTGTTCTTTTCCTTTTATTTGTTTAAATATTGTACTATCAAATATGATTTTTTGTTCCGATGATTCATCGTTTTGATAATTTTCTTTTGATATTATTTGTATATCTTCTTGAGACATTAGATTTCTTCTTCGGTTATTTCTTCATCTATTTCCTAGCTCAAGTCGTTGTCTGATAGTTCGTATATGCTGTCATTTTCACTTAATTCATAATCTAAGTAATCTAATTGCATGTATTCTTCATTGTCTATTAATATTTCTACTATTTCTTTTTTCTTTGGATTTTTTGGTAGTCTGCAATCCTTAGCAATGTGTCCTAGCTTTCCCCAGTTGTAACAAGTACATTCTGATGGTTTCTTTTTTAGCTTATATGGTCCTTTTGTTTTATAATTCTTTACATAATATCTTTGGCGTGGTTTCCTGTTTTTATATTTAGTGCCATATTTTTTATATCGTCTATGTCGTTGTTTTTTATAATATTTTTCTGTATATCCAAATTGTGGGGCTGTTTTACTTTTGCAGCATTTTAAGTTTTTGAGTAATACTTTTTCCATTTTTATGTCGGTTTTGTGTTTTTCACATAGTTGTATAAACCAATGTTGTAAGAATTTTATTCTTGCTCCTAGGGTATCTGTTACTCCTTCATTATTCCAATCTTTAAATATTTTGGAACCAAAAGGTTCTGGTAGTTTTGAGAAATATAGCTTTCGTATCTCCTTACTTTCGTTTATATCGTATTTTCCTTTGTAATAATATTCCTTAAATGCACATGTATATTCATCCAGATAACACATATTGCATATAGCTAATTTTGTCATAAGAAGTCTATAGGTTAATTTTTCTTTATTCTGTTCTTCTATTTCTGTAGTCATACTACTGAATTCGTTTCTTAGAGTCATTTCATATTTAGCTCGTATATCCATATTTGTTGTTGCTATAGTTCCATCCAATTGTTTGTTACTTCTGAGCATTTCTAAACTTTCCTTAGATAGATTTTCGAGCCATAATTTTGTTGCTTCTATTAGTGTTCTTTCTATATAGCCTGGTGTTTCATTGATTGCTATTTTATTGTCAATTAGTTGTTTTGATATGTATCCTATCCATAATTGGATTGTTTTATTAGTATCTGTAACACAGTCTAAATTTGAGAAATTATATTGTTCCGTTATTGGTTTAGGTGTCCATTTTTTATTTAGTCTACTGTTCCATAGCGTATCTGAACTATCCGATTGTTCGTAAGTGTAATAAGTGGGGGTTGTTCTTCTTGGACTACTTCTTGGGTTATTTACTCTTGATGTACTAGGTTTGTCATCCATTTAACATCTCCTGTATTTTTTCTAATTCATTTGGGTTATTTATTTGTTCTAAAAGTTCTGTATATGTTTCACTCATATCACTTATTTCTGATTTTTGTCCATGACCTATTGTCTATAATTCACCTATCTCATCTATTTCAAGGTTTTCTTGTAACTTTTGTTTAATTTTATTTATTTCGTTAGTTAATTCAATTTCTGTACTTTTTTTCTTTTTGTTTATTTTCATATAATAATTTTAGTTCATTTAGTTCTTTTTCTAATTCGTTGATTTTTATATTTTTTATTTCTTCTATATATTGTACTTCTTGTTTTGCTTGTGATTTTTATTATTTCAATTTCTTTTTGCTTATCTATCTGTTCATTTTCTTTTGTTATACGTATCATAGCTGTTAGGCTATCTTCTAGTTTTGCCATTTCTCTTTCTAGCATTAGGTATAAAATATTTCCTATTTTTTTATATCTCCTTCCTAAGTTTGAAAATATTATTTTTATTTTTAATCCATCTTGGTTTTCATATGTCTTTTCATCTACTGCAAATTCTTCTTTATTCATGGTAGATTATGTTGTAATTTATATTCAAGGTGACATATTTGTATTTCTAAGTAAATATAACTTTTCTTTGTGCTAGTATTGATTTTTGTCATATTCCTGCTAATATATTTCTTTCAAGTATGTCTTTTCGATGTCTTAACTCTTGTCGTTTTTCAATTATTTTCTCTATCAATTGTTGTTTATGTTCTTCTTTGTTCATATTGTTTTCTCAAATAGCAAATATATTTATATTATGTTTTAGAAATTATATCTATTAAGTGGTCCATATTGCTTTTATTTGTCTTAGTAATCTGTAGTATTTTATAGTTTTTGTATAATGTTTTTAACTTTTTACGTATTATTCGTATTTTTCTTTTTATCTTAGTCCTTGATATGTCAGTTGCTTTATTTGGTGGTGAATTGTCATTTAATATTTTCATAAATTTCTCTTCGTTGTTTGGTTAGCCTAATTATTTCCTTTATGTTGTCTAGTATATATTCTTCATACTGCATATCTTGGGTTCTTTGATATTCCATTATATTTTTGCTTATCAGATGTCCTAGCAGTATTAGGTTTTCTGTTGTTTCTATCCAATAATCCAATTAGTCGTAGTTATCATTAGTCAGAATGTATTTCTAAGTCATGATATAGGTCAATTTCAAAATTATCTGATATGATTAATTATGTCCAACCTTGGGTTGTAACTTCTATTATTTCAAACATTAATAATTTCTCATAGATTATCCTTTTTACATCTGTGTTTATATATTTTAGTATCTATAGTATCAATACTTTGTAGTTATCATCATCGTCTAGCAAGTAGGTATTCATTTTATCACATGCTGTGCTTAAAAAGTTTTATTCCCCCTAACCTCTTAGCCGATTATACTTATTCATCATGAAATATTAATAATTTAATAATCATCTTTTCTGGTCACTATTATGGCTTTCTTCTTCAATCAGTTACCCTAACAGCGCCTCAACTTTGTTTACTCTTCTAAACGGCCTTCTTGCCTACTGGTTTCAACTTTAGGATGACATAGTCTGGGAATACCTATTCTCAAAATATTTCCGTAGCAAACTTTCTAGAGATGATCATCTTAACATTACTATAGCATGATGAACACTTATAATTAGCAAGAGATTATAAGGAATAAAAATAATTTAGCTGCTCATATTCATAAAAATATATACCTCTGTTTGTAGATTCTCCATGGCTGAGATTTTCGTACTTAATTTATATCTTTAGAGAAGGAATAGATACTCCTATTGAAATATACCTTGCAGACGATAGAATTATACAACCTGTAGAAAAAAGCATAATCAGTGCAGTAAAAGGAAACTTAATATACCAAAAATTTAAATTCATAATAAGTGCTAACTATTCAGTAGCATTAACAGACCGAAATATAGATAAATAATTAGTTCTATACTGGAAAATGTCCGGCATATAATTAGCTCCAGGAAGTAAGATATTCACAGCAAGATGTAAAAATTTATACGTATTGACAACAAAACATAAAATAATGGTAAAAAATAAGATTAATAAAATAAAAATAGAAAATCCATTTGAAAGGATAGTCACTGTAGTAGATAATAACGACTACAGTTATAAAGAAATCGACATAGAAGAAGACCTAGAAATAGTAAAAGAAAGATTAAGTACTTCAAGCGTACCGAATATATTAACAAGAGCTACATCATCAAGAATGAGTACATCTAAAAGAAACTATATACTCCCATAAAACTTATGACTAAACACAGACGAAATAACGCAATACCATTACTACATAACCGGAATAATGGACCAAAGAAAACACCAAATCTTAATAAATACAGGACAAGAAGAAAAATTATATAACAAGAGAATTAATACCAGAAACATAAATTATAAAAATAGGACAATTATGCCCTGAACTACCTAGAGAAATAAGAACAAATGAGGAAATGACAGAAAAGGAAATAACTATAGGAGGAATACCCTTAATAATTCAATTTAAAATTTACCAAGGAAATCAAAACATTACCTTAGGGATAAAATGGCTAGAGAAATTTAAACCATATAATATAGAAAATGAACAATTAACTATAACTTATCAAAATAAGAAGATAATTATCAAAAGAACAAAATGAATAATGAAAATCTATGTACTTGCAAAGATTATTGTAGAAGGATATTACAACAGATATTATACACCAATGATAGATAGAGGAGCAGAAGCAAATATATGTAAGTATAATTTATCTAAGAATGACATTCCTAATAACATATCTTTTGTTGTGAACTCAAAATTATAGATTTCTCCTATTGTTAGTATTTTATCCCATATTTGTATTTTTACATTTTTTGCTTTATACGTAATCATACTTCCTTCGTTATTAATTCCTGTTACCACCATAGGTGTTTTAAATTTTTCCCATCTATATACTTGCAAAGATTATTGTAGAAGGATATTACAACAGATATTATACACCAATGATAGATACA
>NC_028648.1:48385201-48423135 GCF_001406875.1 Solanum pennellii | reverse complement strand
GGGGGGGGGGGGGGTGTGGAATTAAGAGAGAGAGAAGAGAGGATGTGGTAAAGTCCATGCTTTTATTGATGAGGGGAAGTCCCCTGTATATATAAAATACTTTTACATATGGCCTGGCATACTATTTATATCTTCACATAATGACCTTTACTTTTATATATGGCCTGACATAGTATTTATGTCTTTACATAATGGCCTTTACTTTTATATATGGCCTGACATACTATTTATATCTTTACATAATGACCTTTACTTTTTCATATGGCCTAACATACTATTTATATCTTTACAAAATGGCCTTTACATTTACATATGGACTGACATACTATTTATAACTTTACATAATTTCTTTGTCTTCTAGTTATTGGCTGTTTCTGCTTATATTATTCCAGCTATACTTGTAGGATGTAGTTGTCTTCTCCGTCACATTTTGTGCATAGATGATCTGCGTATTTTTGGCCTACTAATATACAGTATCTAGTCATCATATTTTGTGAAATAAATTTTTTTCTGATAGCTCTTGTGGTAGGTGCCTGCTCTGGTTTCAGCAGGCTTAGTATCCATTGGCGTAGTTCTTCCCTATCTGCTGTTTTTATCTCTCTGCAATTGGAATATATCATCGTCTGATCTCGATTGTAGTAGTTCTAAATTGCGTTTCTAATTAGATAATTATTCGATAATTCATTCAAAATGGGTAGCTATCCCAATAGTTCTTTTATTTGCATAGAATTTTGGGATATTTACCCGTTGTTTTTCTTCTTGTATTTCTATTTTCTCCGGGATTATCATTTCTTTGGTTAAACCTATCTTGATAACTTGTATTATAGGATTGATTTCGTCGTATAATATTTCCGCTATTGCTGAATAAAATTTTGTATAAAATAAAGTTCCTTTAGTTATTCTTTTGTAATGTAGAAACGCTTTGTATAGTTCAGGTATCTTAGCTATTTCTTCACCTGTTATCTTGTATATTGTACTTAAAACTACATTATTGTAGCAAGTTGCTACTAGATTTGAATTGGTACATGGTTGTGCTATGAGTTTATTATATCCCCGTAAGTGTTGGGTTATATAATCTTCATTTGGATTTTGGTTATTTTTATCTCTGGGGTTTAGATTCAAAAAGGTTTGGATTTTGTGTATATTTTCTATATACGTCCTGGTGATATGGTTATATATTTGTTTGTGTGAATCCAAATTGGTTTTGTAGGTATTTACTTGTGGGGGAACAAATACATCTTTTTGGAAGTATTCTGGAAGGTATGGTCTGGAGTATAGTTTATTCATATTGGTATTTGTATATTTTGTCTTACCATCTTCTTTTTTTGTAGTTGATCCTCCTGTAGATGTGCTACCTGCAGCTGTATTTAACATTTTGTTATGGGTTTTATGGTGTTTCCCAACGTCACCTTCTAGCTCCGCATGTTTAGAGTCATGCTGCTGACTTAGCTCCGCATGTTTGGACTCATGCTACTGACTATTAGCAGTCTTTTTTAGCATCTGTACTTCGCTTTCTATTTTCTCCATTTTCTGACAAAGTGTTGTCATGGTAGCTAGTATTATTTTCCAATGTATCTACATTATTTTTCTATGGAGAGATAATCTGCAATGAGATTTTTGTCAGTCTTGATAACTTCAATTGTAAATGTGAAATTTAATATATTCAATACTAATCTCCTTGTTTCTTTTGTTGTAACTGAATCTTGTACCTTTTTGGTTATCCACCATTTTACCTGTGTATTGTCTGTTCTCACAATAAATTTATTGTAAACAATATATGGTTCAAATGCTAATAAAAATTTATATAATACAAATAATTCTTTTCTATTTATTTACCATTTTAATTGTGCTTCTGTATAGGATCCTGAGTAATATCTACAATGGTGTTCTATTTTTTCTTTGTCATATTAATATTTTAGGACTCCTCCATAACTGTGATTTCTCGAATCCGTTTCAACAATATAAGTAAATAATTTATTTTCATCTGGAAAATATAGTTTTGGTAGTTTTTTGCATAAGTTTTTGATATGTCTTATATGTTCTTTATCTCTATTGTCAAAATGATATTCGACATCTTTCTTAAGTTTTTTTTGTAATGGTTTTAAATGTTCTGCTAATTTTGGTATGTATTCCCTCACTTGGTTTACTAATCCTAGAAAGGATTGTAATTTCTTTTTTGTATCTATATTTTCATCAAGGGTGATTATTTTCTGTACTATGTGGGTTTGCATTTTTATCCCATTTTTATCTATTTGTATTCCTAGAAATTATATCTGAGGTTTCATAATTTCTGCTTTCTTTTTACTTAGGCTTATGCCAGAATGTTCAATTATGTGTATATATTTTTCTAATAATCTGACATGTTCATCTTGTGTTTTTAAATATAATAATATATCATCTATATAGACAATGCAATTTTCTAATTGATTAAAGTAATTGTCTATAAAATGTTGGTATCTACCTGGTGCATTTTTATATCCAAATGGTAGAACATTCCATTCATAAAATCCTTGTGGTACAGTAAATGCCGTTAATTCTTTAGATTCTTCTTCTAGTTTTAGATGGTAAAATCCTGATTTGCAGTCAAATTTAGTGAAGTAATTATATCCTTGGATTTGTCTATTTTAAATATTTTGTTAGGTGTCGGGTAGTTATAAGTTTTTGTTTTTGCTATTAGATTACGATAATCTATGACCATCCTACTTTTACCTCGTTTTTGTTCACTATGTTTGTTAACAATAAATGCTGGGCTCGTGTGTTTACTATTGCTTTCTTGTATGTAGTTATTATTTAGTAGTTCATTTATATGCATCTTAAATTCTGTTAAATCATTAGCATTGTATTTAAGGATTTTTGTGTTATTATGCTAGTTTCATCAATTAACTCAATTTTTATTTTTGTTTTATGTTTTTCCCATCCTTGTAGTGGGGTTTCATTGTACAGTAATTCTAGCTTGACTTGTATTGCTTTAACTTTATCTATTGCAAAGATAATAATTTCTAACTGTGTTGTTTGATTTTTGCTTACATTTTCCAATTTTTGCGTAATTTTTTCACTTCCTTTGATCCATTATGTGGATTTACGTCGTTTGTTATTTACTCTTTTTGCTCCTACTTCATGTTTGCATGGTGTGGTAAACAACCAGTGTGTTCTTGTTATTATATGTGGGTATAATTTATCTAAGAATGGCATTCGTAATAACATACCTTTTGTTGTGAACTCAAAATTATAGATTTCTCCTATTGTTAGTATTTTATCCCATATTTGTATTTTTACATTTTTTGCTTTATACGTTATCATACTTCCTTCGTTATTAAATCCTGTTACCACCATAGGTGTTTTTAATATTTCCCATTTATCTTCTGGTAAACAATTATACTTACATATATTTGCTTCTGCTCCTGTATCTATCATTGGTGTATAATATCTGTTGTAATATCCTTCTACAATAATCTTTGAAAGTACATAGATTTTCATTATTCATTTTGTTCTTTTGATAATTATCTTCTTATTTTGATAAGTTATGGTTAATTGTTCATTTTCTATTTATATGGTTTAAATTTCTCTAGCCATTTTATCCCTAAGGTAATGTTTTGATTTCCTTGGTAAATTCTAAATTGAATTATTAAGGGTATTCCTCCTATAATTATTTCCTTTTCTGTCATTTCCTCATTTGTTCTTATTTCTCTAGGTAGTTCAGGGCATAACTGTCCTGTTTTTATGATTTCTGTTTCTGGTATTAATTCTCTTGTTATATAATTTTCTTCTTGTCCTGTATTTATTATGATTTGGTATTTTCTTTGGTCCATTATTCCGGTTATGTAGTAATGGTATGGCGTTATTTCTTCTGTGTTTAGTAGTATGTTTTGTGGGAGTATATAGTTTCTTTTAGATGTACTCATTCTTGATGATGTAGCTCCTGTTAGTATATTCGGTACGCTTAAAGTACTTAATCATTCTTTTACTATTTCTAGGTCTTCTTCTATGTCGATTTCTTTATAACTGTAGTCGTTATTATCTATTACAGTGACTATCCTTTCAAATGGATTTTCTATTTTTATTTTATTGATCTTATTTTTTGGCGTTATTTTATGTTTTGTTGTCAATACGTATAAATTTTTACATCTTGCTGTGAATATCTTACTTCCTGGTGCTAATTCTATGCCGGACATTTTCCAGTATAGAACTAATGATTTATCTATATTTCGGTCTGTTAATGCTACTGAATAGTTAGCACTTATTATGAATTTAAATTTTTGGTATATTAAGTTTCCTTTTACTGCACTGATTATGCTTTTTTCTATAGGTTGTATAATTCTATCGTCTGCTAGGTATATTTCAATAGGAGTATCTATTCCTTCTCTAAAACATGCTTTTATTAGTATTTCTGTTCCTCCTAAATGTACATATTTTATTGGTGTCTTGGTTTTTACATCTTGTATTTCTTTGTTATTATTCTTTTATATATTATTGGTATTTGTGTCTTTCCTTTTGTATATTTACAATCTATGATGTGTTCCTTTTGACTAACTATATAGTATTCATCTTTTTGCTTTCTGAACCAATTTCTTATGGTTGGTATCTCAAGTACTTTTTCGACACTTAAGTCTAGTTCTTTTCTTTTATTTGCTCAAATATTGTACTATCAAAGATGATTTTTTGTTCCGATGATTTTTCGTTTTGATAATTTTCTTTTGATATTTTTTGTATACCTTCTTCAGACATTAGATTTCTTCTTCAGTTATTTCTTCATCTATTTCTAAGCTTAGGTCGTTGTCTGATAGTTTGTATATGCTGTCATTTTTTCACTTAATTCATAGTCTAAGTAATCTAATTGCATGTATTCTTCATTGTGTATTAATATTTCTGCTATTTGTTTTTACTTTGGATTTTGAGGTAGTCTGCAATCTTTAGCAATGTGTCCTAGCTTTCCACAGTTGTAACAAGTACATTCTGATGGTTTCTTTTTTGGCTTATATGGTCCTTTTGTTTTATAATTCTTTACATAATATCTTTGGCGTGATTTCCTGTTTTTATATTTAGTTCCATATTTTTTATATCGTCTATGTCGTCGTTTTTTATAATATTTTTCTGTACATCCAAATTGTGGGCCTGTTTTATTTTTGCAGCATTTTAAGTTTTTGAGTAATACTTTTTCCATTTTTATTTCGGTTTTGTGTTTTTCACATAGTTGTATAAACCAACGTTATAAGAATTTTATTCTTGCTCCTAGGGTATCTGTTACTCCTTCATTATTCCAATCTTTAATTATTTTGGAACCAAAAGGTTCTGGTAGTTTTGACAAAAATATAGCTTTCGTATCTCCTTACTTTCGTTTATATCGTACTTTCCTTTGTAATAATATTCCTTAAATGCACATGTATATTCATCCAAATAACACATATTGCATATAGCTAATTTTTTCATAAGAAGTCTATTTGTTAATTTTTCTTTATTCTGTTCTTCTATTTTTGTAGTCATACTACTGAATTCGTTTCTTAGAGTCATTTCATATATAGCTAGTATATCCATATTTGTTGTTGCTATAGTTCCATCCAATTGTTTATTACTTCTGAGCGTTTCTAAACTTTCCTTAGATAGATTTCCGAGCCATAATTTTGTTGCTCCTATTAGTGTTCTTTCTATATAGCCTGGTGTTTCACTTATTGCTATTTTATTGTCAATTAGTTGTTTTTATATGTATCCTATCCATAATTGGATTGTTTTATTAGTATCTGTAACACAGTCTAAATTTGAGAAATTATATTGTTCTGTTATTGGTTTAGGTGTCCATTTTTTATTTAGTCTACTGTTCCATAGCGTATCTGATCTATCCGATTGTTCGTAAGTGTAATAAGTGGGGGTTGTTCTTCTTGGACTACTTCTTGGGTTATTTACTCTTGATGTACTAGGTTTGTCATCCATTTTAACATCTCCTATATTTATTTCTAATTCATTTGGGTTATTTATTTGTTCTAAAAGTTCTGTATATGTTTCACTCATATCACTTATTTCTGATTTTTGGCCATGACCTATTGTATATAATTCACCTATCTCATCTATTTCAAGGTTTTCATGTAACTTTTGTTTAATTTTATTTATTTCGTTAGTTAATTCAATTTATTTACTTTTTTCTTTTTGTTTATTTTCATATAATAATTTGAGTTCATTTAGTTCTTATTCTAATTCGTTGATTTTTATATTTTTTATTTCTTCTATGTATTGTACTTCTTGTTTTGCTTGTGATTGTTATTATTTCAATTTCTTTTGCTTATCTATATCTTCATTTTCATTTGTTATACGTATCATAGCTGTTAGGCTATCTTCTAGTTTTGCCGTTTCTCTTTCTAGCATTAGGTATAAAATATTTCCTATCTTTTTATATCTCCTTCCTAAGTTTGATAATATTATTTTTATTTTTAATCCATCTTGGTTTTCATATGTCTTTTCATCTACTGCAAATTCTTCTTTATTCATGGTAGATTATTTTGTAATTTATATTCAAGGTGACATATTTGTATTTCTAAAGTAAATATAACTTTTCTTTGTGCAAGTATTTATTTTTGTCATATTCCTGCTAATATATTTCTTTCAAGTCTGTCTTTTCGATGTCTTAACTCTTGTCGTTTTTCTCTTATTTTCTCTATCAATTGTTGTTTATGTTCTTCTTTGTTCATATTGTTTTCTCAAATAGCAAATATATTTATATTTTGTTTTAGAAATTATATCTATTAAGTGGTCCATATTACTTTCATTTGTCTTAGTAATCTGTAGTATTTTATAGTTTTTGTATAAAGTTTTTAACTTTTTACGTATTTTTCGTATTTTTGTTTTTATCTTAGTCCTTGTTATGTCAGTTGCTTTATTTGGTGGTAAATTGTCCTTTAACATTTTCATAAATTTCTCTTCGTTGTTTGGTTAGCCTAATTATTTCCTTTATGTTCTCTAGTATATATTCTTTATACTGCATATCTTGGGTTCTTTGATATTCCATTATATTTTTGCTTATCAGATGTCCTAGCAGTATTAGGTTTTCTGTTGTTTCTATCCAATAATGCAAATAGTCGTAGTTATCATTAGTCAGAATATATTTCTAAGTCATGATATAGGTCAATTTCAAAATTATCTGATATGATTAATTATGTCCAACCATGGGTTGTAACTTCTATTATTTCAAACATTAATAATTTCTCATAGATTATCCTTTTTACATCTGTGTTTATATTTTTTAGTATATATAGTATCAATACTTTGTAGTTATCATCATCGTCTAGCAAGTAGGTATTCATTTTATCACATGCTATGCTTAAAAAATTCTATTCCCCCTAACCTCTTAGCTGATTATACTTATTCATCATGAAATATTAATAATTTAATAATAATCTTTTCTTGTCACTACTATGGCTTTCTTCTTCAATCAGTCACCCTAACAGCGCCTCAACTTTGTTTACTCCCCTAAACGGCCTTCTTGCCTACTGGTTTCAACTTCCGGATGGCATAGTCTGGGTATACCTATTCTAAGAATATTTCCATAGCAAACTTTCTAGAGATGATTATCTTAACATTACTATAGTATGATGAACACTTATAATTAGCAAGACATTATAAGGAATAAAAATGACTTAGCTACTCATATTCATAAAAATATATACCTCTGTTTGTAAATTCTCCATGGATGAGATTTTCGTACTTAGTTTCTTTCTTCCTTACTTAGCTCTGATACCAAAAATGGGGGTGTGTGGAATTAAGAGAGAGATAAGAGAGGATGTGGTAAAGTCCCTGCCTTTATTGATGAGAGGAAGTCCCCTATATATACAAAATACTTTGACATATGGCTTTGAATTCGCGATAGTACTTACCACTCCACCAAAATAATTAATTGTTAGTAAAATTTATTTTTCTTTTATTAAAGTGTATGTAAAAGATTATAAATTACAATACAACATATCTTTCTTTATGTATTACGTTATTTCAAGACATTCAAAAAGTTCCCATCCAATTCTAGAAAAAGTGGATGTTTAAAACCTCAGACATAACACAAAGAGTCATACATTAAGCAAATAAAATATTGAGTTGTCTATCTAGAAATTAAACTTCGTTGTCCAAATAGTCGGTCAAATATTTTAAATTATATGTTAAAGTCATCTTCTCCACTCTTTGTTTAACAAAAAATATCACTTTTCTATAAACCCATATTACACTTATCACCTAGCCAAATTTATTCAAGTTCTGACGAGTAAAAAGAAATGTAGCAATTTGATTGAAAATAAAAATAAATAAAACTAAAAGAAACTCGCACCTGGCAGCCCATTTGAAATTTACATTTACCCTAACAGCCTTGCTGTTTTATTAAAGGAAAAATAACAATTTTTGTTAGGATGTTATCCAATTTTGATCGTTGTAATATTTCATATATAATTTGATCGTTGTAATATTTCATATATAACTTTTAATAAATCTATAATGTATATTTGGTCCTTAAAATTGACGTAAGTTGAGTGCATAATAAATTATTATAAAATAGCAAAATGGCCAAAAAGAATGTTGAACCATTGGGAAGGTTTTGTTCCAACAAACACTCCAACTATTACAAATAGGATAAAAATGCCTTTGTCGTTAGCAGGCTGACCCAATTATGCCCCAATTAGACCTCCAAGTGTCATGTATCCCCTACGATTTTTTTATTATTATTATTGATATTGGACTCCACTTTTTTCACGACTCGAGCCAGCAGCCCAGACGTGGCTGACACTCGGAGACCATTGTTGGTCCCTAGCGAATTCCTGGTCTAACTTAATAACTCAGCGGAAGACTTAAACATAAGAGGTATAACACAAAGATGTATGAGTACTTAGCCCAAATGGCAACTCAAGTTTTTAAACAATATTTGAAATAATAATGTAAAGACAACTGAACTACTAAGTGTCTATGAAGCCTCTAAGAACAATTGAGGTGGATGTTAGGACAAACCCAACAACATCCTAATAAATGAAGAAAAGTTGAAAGTAATAAAAGGAGCCCTGCGGAATGCAATGACACTCACTAACTGACTTTAGAGTGCTCAACTAGATCAACGGTGAACTAGATGACGGTCCTCGTTACCTGCGTCTGCATCATAATATGATGCAATCTAACTGACATCAGTACATAGAATGTACGAGTATGCGAGTTGAAATGCTAAACGACTTAGCCTTGAAAGAGATTCTGAAAGAAACACTTACCTTCACTCTTCAAAACTCATTAAAACTTAATTGTTCTCATTTCAATATAGAGTTGTTTAAAATAACTTCAATATAAAGAAGAGTTGTATAAAAATATGTTAAACTCTATGTGTATTCATAGATACAATTAACTCCGAGATGTATGTAAAAATACAATGGAAGTTTCTCTAAGCGACAAGCGTCACTTATGTGCTACAGTGATGATACAACGTTCTACCTCACGCTGCCAGTGTATCCTATACCCGGCAAAAGGTATAAGACCTGAACTGCCTAATGGATCAATTATTTTATTTCTAAAAGGATTCATCTTAAAAAGTATGATTCTTTCTACCATTGTTGTCTTCATGGTTTATGGGGGTTGTGAGTTGTCTAAACTCTCTCGCAATTCGATGCTCAATACTACTTCCAAAATATATTGAATCTTATGTTGTTAAAAACATGCTTCTTGTGTGATTTGATATTGGTCCTCAAAACATAGCTCAAAGGTATCTTGGAAATCTCAGTTACCCTGCTTGCTTCAATTAGAAAGTTATTACTCTTTTCTTTTCTGAAAACTAGCCTGAAGGATCTTTGGAAATGTTAGTTTCCCTTCTTGTTTAAACGTGCAAATGTTTCTTTTAAACCTTTTTGGGAGAACATAGTCCCCATATACTCCTTTGAAGAAACTACTTCAACTATACTCTGTAGTGAACTTAACTCTTAAGTCTTAAAACAATGTTAAAACATTTGTAAAAAGACTTGTGAAAACTTTAATGAACTTTACTTGACATGACTCTCAACTTTGATCTTGTCTCTTACTTCGAATTTGAATCTTACTAGATCCTTGAATTGAGCTACATATTCAAGGATTATGATTTGTGTTTTGAAGGACCTTTTGATGTTTCATAATGATTTTGAAAATCTTAACTGAAGAAAATTTATGAAATCACCATCGTGGAGCAAGTATGCGATGCGGAGATGCTCCTAGAAGATATTTGTTAAATTAACGTTTTCGACAGAGGAGTCTGCGTCCAACTCCGCGACGCAAATCTGAATTTTGTTCAGAGGGGGAACAAGTCAGCGACACGGAGTTGTTTCATGTAAGGTCTCCGACTTTTTCTCTCGAATATCTTCCTCAAAATAATTATTGATCCTGATACCCCACATTAGTACTCACGAATATAAGTAAATGAAACTCTTAACTTCACCTTAAAGGTCTCAAAAAATCCAACAATCAACCCAATTCAAGAACACACTTAAATTCAAGAATAGAAATCAAGAACACCAACTTTCAACCCTTTCGAGGAAGAATTTCACTAAAATGAATAGGTTTTGTACATGGGTGAATGAACCCAATTACTCTGGAGACTAAATATTTTTTTAGGGATCCCCCTTGAAGAAATTCACAATTAACTGTCATTTTCTTGGAATTTTAGTTTCTCGTCTTCTTCTCCTCTTCCATTCTTTCTCTAAAAGCCCTAACGTTAATTCTCAAACTTTCTAAACTTAACCAAGTGTTAATTAACCCCAATTAATCCCTTAAAATGAATTGATTTAATTAGGAATGGAAAGACAATATTGCCCTTCCCAAATCCGAATTAGAATTTACTTAATCCAATAACACAACTTTCGAAAGGCATAACTCACTCATACTGACTTGAAATCACCCAAACTTGGCGATAAGATAAATCCAAGACCTTTCTAATCATTATGGAATTACACCTAACTCTTCGTGATCTAGGAGTTATGATCGCCTAAAGTTGACCAAAACTCAAGTTTAACTTACTAAAAATTTTCCTGATTTTCCTCGTACTTCCCCAAAATGATTATTGTCAAGTTTTTTAGCTTATTATTAGCTATTTAAAGTTGCGAGATTTTACACTTTCTCTACCTTGGGAACATTCGTCCTCGAATGAGATTACTTTTACCAAGCTAAGGGTGGTAACATCTAGTTCAAACACCCAACATGTAATTGCAACAAAAAACATGCTTATTCATAATTAAAGATTACTAAGAAGATAATTAGTACCTTGATCTGCATTTTCTACGGATCCAAAGAGATGTGGATATCTCTTCTTCATATATTCTTCGGCTTCCCAAGTAGCTTCCTCAGAAAACTGGTTCCTCCGAAGAACTTTGATTGAAGCTACTTCTTTAGTCCTCAATTTGCGAACTTGGCGATCTAGTATCTAAACTGGAATCTCCTTATAAGATAGGCTAGATTTGATCTACAATTTTCTCAGCCGGTGTGATCAATGATGGATTTCCTATGCACTTTTTTAGCATACATATGTGAAACAGTGAATGAGCTGGTGCTAAATCTTGAGGTAACTATAATTCATAAGCTACATTGACAATCTCTTGGCTATGCGATAAGGTCCAATGTATCAGTGACTAAGATTTCCCTTCTTACCAAACCTCATCACCCCCTCATGGGTGAAACCTTCAAATGCACCCAATAGTCTTCCTCAAACTCTAAAGAACTTCTCCTAACATATGTGTAGGATTTTTGACGACTTTGCGCCATTTTCAACCCCTCTTGAATCACCTTCTCCTTCTCCATAGCTTGGTGAACTAAATTTGGTCCTAACAATATTGCTTCACCAACCTCAAACCATCCAATACGAGATCTGCATCAACTCTTATAAAGATCTTCATATGGAGCCATTTGGATGATAGAATGATAATTGTTGTTTTAAGCAAACTCAATGAGAGGTAGGTAATCATCCAATTCCCTTTGATATAAATCACACAAGCCCTCAACGTATCTTCTAATATCTTAATGGTATGCTCTGATTCCCCTTCGGTCTAAGGATGAAATGAAATACTCAAATTAACCTTTGAACCCAAACCTTTTATCAAATGATTTCCAGAACTATGCAACAAATTGTTCACCTCTATCTATGATAATGGAGACCGAGACTCCATGAAGTCTCACCGCCTCCTGAATATATACCCTTCCATAATTCTCTGCTGAATTGGTAGTCTTTACCAGCAAAACCTGCGATGATTTTGTCATTCTATTGACCATCACCCAAATAGAATCATGCTACCTTCTAGATCTGGGTAAACCTGTGATAAAATCCATGTTTGATCATCTCCCACTTCAACTCCAGAAATTCTATATTCTGAGCCAAAAAACCTAGTTTTAGTGCTCTACTTTAACTTGTTGGCAATTTGAGAACTTGACAACAAATTAAGTAATGCCCATTTTCATTACCATTCCACCAATATAGTTCTATCAAACCGCGGTACATGTTTGCGGAAATGGATGAATGGAGTATCTAGATTTATGAGCTGTATCCATGATCCTCTCTTGGATTACATTAACATTAGGTACACACAATCTGCCTTGGTACTTTAACACACCATCTCCCCCTTGTTCAAAAGCTAGCTCTCTTTGCTTTTGAACATTTATGTTCCATGTCAAGAAAAATGGGGTCTCGTTCTTGCTTTTCTTTCACCTCTAACACTAGTGTTGATTCATCCTTGTTCGTCACCACTATTCCTCAATCTCTAGAATCAATAAGTCTGACTCGTAAGTGTGCAAGTCCTTGCACATCTTTCACTAACTCTTTTTTTATTCCTCCACATGGGCCGTACTACCCATAAATAACCTGCTTAAAGCATTAACAACCGCATTAAAATTACTTGGGCGGTAACGAATACTCATAGCATAATCCTTGAGTAATTCTAACCTCATTCGTTGTCATAGATTGATCTCTCTCTGAGTAAATGCATATTGTAAACTTTTGTGATCCGTTAATATATCAACATGAACACCATACAAATGATGACGCCATATTTTCAAAGAGAAAACTAACCAACCAATTCTATGTCATGGGTTGGGTAGTTTATCTCATGATCCTTCAAAATTGTTTATAGGCACAAGCTATAACTTTGCCATTCTGCATTAGACAAAACCGATTCTAACTGTAGATGCATCACAATACAACACAAGATCTTGAGTACCTTCTAACAAAGTTATAACTAGGGCACCAGTCAATCACTTCTTCAACTACTGAATGTTTTTCTCACAAGCTACAGACCATTTAAACATAAATGTTTTCTGAGTGAACTTTCTCAAAAGACACTAAATAAATGAGAAACTTCTACAAATCTTCCATAGTACCAGCTAAACCCCACAAACTCCTAATATTAGTTTGAGATGTGGGTCTAGGTCAATTCTGCACACCCTCAATCATCTGGGTATCAACCCTAATACCCTCACTGGAAAGTATGTGACCCAAGAATGCCACAAACTCAAGCCAAAACTTGCACTTACAAAACATGGCATAGAACTGTCTATCCTTCAAAGTCCGAAGAACTATTCTAAGATGACTAGTATGTCATTAGTGAAGAAGATAGAAAACATATCTAAATAAGGTTTGAAGACTCTATTCATAAGATCCATGAATGATGCAGGTGTATTGGTCAACCTAATGGACATGTCCTAAAACTCATAGTGCCTATATCTGGTTCTGAAAACTATCTTTGGAATATCAAATTCCCTTACTCTCAACTAGTGGTAGCATGATTAGAGGTTAATATTTGAAAAACAAGGTGCACTCTAAAGCTGATAGAAAAATCATCAATTCTAAGAAGAGGATACTTATTCTTGATGGTAGCCTTGTTTAAATGGCGGTAATCTATGCATATCATAAGGGAACCAACCTTCTTTCTAACAAATAAAACCGAAGCACCCCAAGGTGAGACACTTTGTCAAATAAAGTCTTTATCTAAAAGGTCTTTCAACTACTCTTTTAACTCTTTCTACTTTGCTGGTGCCATTCTTTATGGCTGCATAGAGATAGGACAAGTATCTGGAAGAAGATCTATACCGAAGTGTATATCTCTCTCAGGTAGGACTTCGGGAAAATTATCTAAAATATTTCTTGAAACTTTTTTACTGATGGAACAGGCTGAATAGGAGGTACCTCAAGACTTGTGTCACGACCAAGGATCACCCTTTAGACGTAACCGACGTCTTCGTCCTCGAAAAGGTCTTAGACTAGCCCCTAGAATACATCATGGTATATCATAGATAGAAAAAATGCGGAAAAATTTAAAACATTACATATGAAGTAAAGATAGACTTCTCATTTATCCATATATGAAGTTTATTTAGACCTCTTGTTTAACAACATAGACTACTATTGTCTAACACAAAACCATCTGTTATAAAAGTATAAGATTTGGGACATAGAGGACTCACCAACAAATTGGGAACTATCCAAGTCTTTCTTGAAAATAGCCTTGAATATCTTCAATGGCCCGAAACTACATTACTGTAGAAAAAGAGAGAATATAGGTTAGTACAAACAACATGTACTAAGTATGGAAAAATATGCAAGTAAAACCATTGAAAACATGCACAAAGGGAAATTTTGTTTAAAATTATGACAACTTACTTTTAAAGTCTTTATGCGCCCACACAAGAGCATATACAAGTAAATAATCACAATAACATTAAGACATATTCATATCCATACACAAGAATAACGTCATTATAAAGTCATATCAATATTTCATGTTCTATAGTTCACATCATCAAAGCATACAAGACCCTTACCTACAATCCATCCAAGCCAACTAGTGCAATTCTCATGTGAAGCACCATAACCCAACATAAACCAAGCAAACTAGTAAAGAGACAATAAGTAATTCCTTTACCTCATATAACCTCACACCGTGTATATTTATCGTTATGCGTATCAATTAGGACAAATATCATGTTTATCAATGAAACAAACATCATATAAGAGCAAAATTATATACGACCAACATCATGAATTTCATTCAGAACGTAAGTGCATAAGAACTCCTCTTATGACTCTCCTCAAGGTCAACTTGTGCATTTCACAGGTAAAGTCTCATACCCTTACCTACACTAAATTGTACCCTTAAGTCATCCTAGTTAATATCCATCTGTATTACATTCATTCATTTATTTTACCTTTGGTAACATTCTCCATGTCCAACAATAGACCATGTGAGCTAAATTTGGAATCCAGTGTCATAAAACCCTACACAAAAATAAGGTGCTCTACTTGTTGAGGTTGAACCATACATGAATGTAGCATCTAGGTTGATCCACTAGTTACTCTTCCTATGGGGGAACACAGTTAAGGAACAAGGAGATTTTCACATTTTCATTGTAGTCTCCATCTCATGAGAAAAAAAGTGAACCTACCTTCCCTCTTTGGAAGGGAATCCTTTCATATCTAGTTCGCTGGGTGCTACGCTAAATTCCCTTTTATAAATGACTTAGAGATCCTTAACATTAGTTTACAATATATGCCTTAGGGACTAACCCCTTAGATAATCATGTTCATAGCTCTTAGGTTTAGAATGAGAACTTCCTTTCATCACAATCCAACATTTAGTGAGATTATCACATCATAGTCATATAATAATAAGGTACACAAGAATCACTTTAAATCTTGCATAATCATACCCCTATCCCCATCTCCCATTCACCATATCATAACATGCCATTACATTCATCATCTCATCATCTTCTGATTCTATTCATATATTCATACTACAATTGAATATCATCATCAAGAATAGACCAACATAATAGAAGTAAAATAATCATGATCTTAAAAGTCTTACCAATGGCTTCCATGAATCTCCTTCAAGATCTCACCCTCAATTACATAATATTTGTCCAATAATCCAATCATTGTCATCATATAATAGTAAATTAAGCAACAAATATCCAATTACCACGTCCCTAATCATCTATCAATCTAATTCACAATTACGGTTAAGGAAAAGGGGTCATTCATGGATCTCTTAGTGAAATTAGATCAAAATCTAAGAAACTACAACACTCCACCACTAAAAAAATCATAATCCATCATCAAAAATCAAATCAGTATCATAGTATGCCAAATTGAAAGATAACTCACAAAATTTGATGAAAACCATAGTTTCGAAGAACATCGACAACCAAACATTGAAGAACCTCTTGGGGAAAGAAGTCACAAGAGTGAATAGCTTCCATACCTTGTTAATTCTTAGAGAATTATAGAAGAAAGACTTGATCTTGAATCCCTAAGCTTTACCTTTTTCTTTAATGGGGGTCTTTGGCGTAGTGAGAGAAAGTAGAGAGAAATGGAGTTATTAGGGTTTGAGATTTATGAGGTGATAGGTTAGTTTAATGATTTAGGGGGATTAAATAGTCCTGAACTAATCAATTATAACAGACCTTAACCCTTAATTAATTAATTAATCAATTGACTGAACTCACCTCACTTAACAATGAAGAGACACTAAGCTGGAGCCCAATCTACGAGACCAAGTCGACGGACCGTTAACCAAACCACGGACCGTACTGGTCATCCGTAGTTTGGATCAGAGACTAGATATTGGGATCTTTTGGTGACATTTTTTATTTTCAACCAACTATCAACATCGACGTTCCGTTCTCCCATTGACGGCTCGTCGTTGCTTCATCAATGGCACACTTTTTTTAACAGTTTTTTAGGGACAAATGTTGGTTCTCTTTGAGGGCCCTTAGGGTGGTCCTTGGCGAGTCGTGACCAATAGTTTTGATCCTAAGCACACTCTAGTGTATGTCCAAAGACATCTCACCAAGTTGGACTCTTATAAGACTCTTAAAACCCATTGAAACACATGAAGGCACACTAGGTCATTTTCACAAATCACCGGACGTCATGGTCGTCACTAGACGTTTAGGCTCCAATACTTTCTAATTAAGATAACTACATTCATTTAGTCTTAAATTATCATTTTCACTAAATGAGGATCTAGTCTGAGTCATGAAACTTTTGAGTTGTTAAAACTTGAGTCATTAACTCGGACTAAATGATAGTATTAAATGAAATTACCGTTAGCCACTATTGAACTGTTCTTCTACTCTAAGAGTTACTCAATTGGAAACTTAAACTTGACAACTCGAGTTCTACAATCAACTGAGGCATAAGAGGCATGAAGCCAGTCCATACCAAGAATAACATCAAGGTCTACCATGTCTAACTCAACTAAATCAGCCATGGTACTCTTGTGATTGACAAAAATTGGAAAATCAAGATAGACTCTCTCTGATAGAATGAATCTACCAAAAGGTGCAAAAACACTAAATGGTTCACTAAGTAGCTCAGGAATAATATCAATGTTCATAGAAATATATGGAGTTATAAAAGATAAACTCGATAAAAGGACTAGCATGCATAAATAGTAAAGGCATGGATTTGAATCATACCAGTGACAACATCTTGTGAATTCTCATGCTCTTGGTGACTGTTGAGAGAAAAAAAGAGGTTTTTTCCTCCGCCTGTTCCGAAAGTAGCTCCTCTAGGTGCAGCCCTCTATGCTGGAGCAACTGATGAAGACTGGGCTCTATTTCCCCTTCTACATCTTCCTGCTTATTCATTCGACGCTCTCTTACGAAATGTCCGGTCTGACCACACTTGAAATAACCAGTGAAACTCTCACGACGAACACCAGAGTGGTTTCTACCACAGTTGGCGCAGGTAGGAGACTTTCTACCTCCTTGCGCCACACTACCTTGTGAATACGCAAGCTTAACTTTGGAACCCTAACCATAGTACTCAAACTTGTTCTTGGGTGCAGGTGCACTAGTAGACGATTGAGAAGGACAATCTGTTTCTATTGAAAAGATGATAGGTTGGCATTACTCTTCTGCTTCCCGGACTCATTCCTTATCTTAGTTCCCTTGTTCTTGAACTCCTCTATATCTCTCAGCTTCTCTTCTTCTACCTACTGCACATAGACTATCAACCTCAAAATGTCGATGTCTCCAATAATTATTGCGGCCTGACCCTGTTTTCTTGATAGACGGCCTTACCCAGCAACAAATAAACTCATTGTACTCCTCATGTCCTTAACCATCTCCAGAGCATAACAAGATAGTAGGGTGAACTTCGACGCACACTCATGCACACTTCTTCCTTAATTGTGAGGAATTCACGTATTTTTACCTCTTTTAGCTCTCAGGGAAAGAAAATCTTCAATAAGTCCTCCTCAAAACAAGCCCAACGCATAAGTGGTGAATCTTCCTCTCTACCCTTTTTCCACCGATCAAACCAAGTTATATCAACACCCTTCACTTCATAAGCAGCTAGGTCAACTCTCCAAGCATCAACAAAATGCATCACCTCGAACACCTTATGAAATTCCTCAGTGAAGCTTTATGGGTCCTTAGTAGTGCTCGAAACAGCAAAAAATTGGGGGATTCATCTTCAAGAATCATGAATCCTCGAACTCTCAACCCATTCTTGTCGAAGTTCTCTGTGTCGACAAATCTAATTACTCAACGATTGACTCATCATTCTAATTGCCCCTCTCAATTCAACATTAGAAACTTCTCCCTTGGGTTACACTTCAGGTTTATTAGGTACCCTTTGATCTTTTGGTTAAACATTTCTCCTCGCTAGAAGACCTATGATTTCTCTTCGTGGAGGCATTGTTAACTGAAAACACGCGCAAGAAAAAATTTCAGATAAACTTTTTAGAGATCACACTCTAATGCACGAAAGTAAAAGGAAAGAAGTGAAAAATTTCATAAATGTTGCAGTCTTTTAATTATAGATGTGGAACGCTTCACACCGATAACTAGGACTCTACAGACACGACCTGATAGACTCCATAAGACACTTGAACTCTGTGCTATGATACCAAGTCTGTGACACCTCAAACCTACACCCCCGACTTGGTTGCCACTCGGAGACCATTGTTGGCCCCAAGCAAAACCCTAGTCTTGCTTACTTACACAGTAGAATACTTAAACATAAGATGTATAACTCAAAGATATATAATTACTTAGCCCAAATTGCAAATAAAGTCTTTAAACAATATTTGAAATAACAATCTGATAAAAAATGAACTACTAACTACTATGAAGCCTCTAAAAACACCTGAGGTGGATATAGGGACAGACCCCACAACATCCCAATAAAGAAAACAAAAAATAATAAAATAAGTCTTCCAGAATGCTAGGAGGCTCACCAACTAACTCTGTCAAGCTCAACTGGATCAACGGTGTACTGGATGTCGATCCTCATTACTTGCGTCTACATCTTAATAAGATGCAGAACAATTGACATCAGTATATTCAACATAACAGTATGTGAGTTTAAATGATAAACAACCTAGGCTTGAAAGATTTTCCAAAAGAAACACTTACCATGTTGTATAAAAACATGTTGTAAACTCTTTGATCTTCTCAACTCATGAACACTTAACTGAACTCATTTCAATATAAAGCATTTTAAAACAACTGTTATTTAAAGAAAAGTTGTATAAAAACATGTTGTAAACTCTTTATGTATACTTTGATAAAATTAACTCTGAGATGTATGTAAAAATACAAGTAAACTCTGATATAAGTTAAAATACAATAACTTCTGTTGGAGTTTATCATACCGACAACCATTACTTAAGACCTACCGTGATGATACATTGATCTTCCTCACGTTGCTTTCACATCCTATTCCCGAATAAAGGTATAAGACCTGAACTACCTAATGGATCCACTAGTCTACTTCGAAAAAGATTCAGCTTAAAAGTGTGATCCTTTTCTACCCAAGTTGGCGTCATGATTATGGGGTTGTAAGTTGTCTTAACTCTCCCTAATTCTGTGCTCTATACTATTCCCAAAGTATATTGGGTTTTATGTTTTTAAAAAACATACTTCTTCTATGATATGAGATTAGTGCTCAAAACATAGTTCAAAGGCTATCTTGGAAATATGAGTTGGAATGCTTGCTTTATTTAGAAAGCTATTACTCTTTTTTGAAAACTAACCCAAAGGCTCTGTTGAAATCTATGTTTCCATTCCTGTCTAAATGTGAAAATATTTCTTTTAAACCTTTTTCTGGAAAACATAGTCCCCACATACTCCTTCGAAGAAAGTACTTCAACATTACTATTTACTAAATTCAACTCTTAAGTCTTAAAACAAAGTTAAAACATTTGTAAAAAGACTCTTGAAAACATTAATTAAATTTACTTGACTTGACTCTCAACTTTGATCTTGTCTATTACTTCGAATTTGACTCTTACTCAATCTTTGAATTGAAGTATGGAATGAAGGAGTATGATTTGTGTTTGAAGGACCTCTTGATGTTTAGGAATGATTTCAAAAAGCTAAACTTAAGAAAAGTTACGAAATCACCGTCATGTAGCAGGCCTGCGACACCTAGATACTCCTAGAAGATATTCACGAAGTTAAATATTTAGACAGAGGAGTCCCCGTCATGCTCCACGGTGCGGAGCTGATTTTTGCTCACAGGAGAAACAATTCCCCGACATGGACTAGTTTCAAGCAAATTGTCCGACTTTTTCCCTCATCGTTTCTCAACCCAGATTCGCCTAAACTGAAATATCTTCCTCAAAATCATTTTTGATTCCAATACCCAACATTATTACCCACGAATCTAACTCAGTTAAGCTCTAAACTTCAACTTAAAGTTCTCAAATACTCCAACAATCAACCCAATTCAACACACTTAAATTCAAGAATACAAATCAAGAACATCAACTTTCAAGCCTTTTTAGGACGAATTTCACTGAATTAATCACGTTTGACGCGTGGGTGAACAAACCCAATGGCTATGAGAGAGTCACACACCTTTTTAGGGATCACTCAAAAAGAAATCCGCAATAAACGATCGTTTTCTTGGAATTCTTGCTTCTACTCTTCTTCTCCCCTTGTGTTCTTTCTCCAAAAGCCCTAACATTAATTCTCAAACTCTCTAAACTGAAATAAGTCTGATTTTAACCCCAATTAATCCCTCAAAAAATAATTTATATTGCTATGGAAAATACAACCTTGTCCTTCCCAAATCCGGATTGGACTTCGTTACTCCAACAATCAAACTTCCTAAAGTAATAACTTACTCATACGAACTCAAAATCTCAAAAACTTGGCGGCGTTGGAAAGATTATTTCAAGAAATTTCCAAACGATATCTGGAACAACACCTAACTCTTCCCGAGCTACAACTGATGATCATAAAAACTTGATGAAAACTCAACTTTAGCTTACTACCCATTTTCCAGATTTCCTCAAACTTCCCCGAAATGATTAATTTAAAGTTTCTTATCTTTTTCTTAGCTATTTAAAGTTGAGAGATATTACAACATTGACAAAAGGTTACCTAATTTAATTGGTTTTAACAACAAAACTATACATCTAAGTAAATTAGGAAAATATATGCTTAATTGTATAAGAAAGGAAAATCAACAACCATTTCAGTTAATCTCAATGAAATCTAAAATAGAAATTTTTTTCTGAAGTCCAATGAATAGGTATGTGGTTCGTATTTACATATAAACAAGTTGTTAGCCCTTGATATGTATGCTAACAATATGCGGTTATCCGAAAAATCATTTGTTTGACTAGAACTTGATGTGTTTTTATTTTTATTTAAAACATGTGATAGTAAAAACGTGAATCAATTTTTTCAAGAAACTTTGAGTTCATTTTTAAGAAATTGAACAAGTAATGAACAAAAATTGATAATCACGCAAAGTTGATAAGTGACATAATTTGACAAATAAAGTGACTTCGAAACCCACATAAGACAACTTTACTAGGGAGTTCATTCAAGATCAACTAAAGGAATTCAAATCAAATGAATATAATTGTTCACTAAACTTGTAACAGAAATGAATCTAGCTAAAATATACATTGGATTAACTACAATCGAAAATGAGGAAATAAGGTGAAGAGGGGTTTAGAAGAACCAAGATTGGAGACACAATTTTTTGGGGTCTTTGTCCGTTTAATTTGAAGATTTAAATTTCTGGCCTTACGCCCACAATTTTAGCTTTCGGATCCTTTCATATTAGTTACCTTTTAAAACTTCAAGGCAGGGCGGGCAGACTCAATCAAAAGAATTCGGGCCATCGCTGCCGAAAAATAAAATGCCAAGGGAAAATAGGTAGTGAAGTTTAAGAAAATAAAAACAAAAATATGTTAAAGAACATGAAATAATAATTATTTAATGATACACAAGCAACCATGAATATGGGGACTGAACAATGAAATAAAGAAATGAACTCACAACAGTCTATCATAATGAACTGGACAGGAAAGTTACCAATACAAGCAATAGCTAATTTAGGTAAGGGCCAAAAAGAAAGTAAAATAATCATGAATTATAGATGTCACCGCCTTATTTCTCAGGTCATGATGGAACCTATTACACCCTACTAGTAAGTAATCGTAACACGTAGTTTGGATCCATAAGCAACGGACTACCAAGTGAAAGACAACAACAAGAAGTATGAGTATAGAACAACGCAGAGAAAGGTAATTAACAAAACTATCCCAAGACCCGACACCAGTTAGTAGTTGATCATCTAATCTTAAATATGAGTACAAGTCTTTCATAATTACAACAATAGTACAGTTTGTCTCTAAGTACAATATAAAGACTAAGCCTAGCAAAATTAGATGTAAATCAATAGCTCTCAACACCAGGATCTCACCATAATCTTCAATATCTCAAGAATTTCTGTACAACTAAAAATCAACAGTGATAAAAAATGCAACCTGCAGGGGATAGAAGTGATAGAAGTGTAGTATGAGTATAAAAAAGATAACTCATAAGGAAATGACTGACGAAGCTCAAAAGATAGAAAAAACATAAATACCAAGCAATAAGAAAAGAAAAACATAAGTATATTAACATGAGATACTTACATAGCTAAGAAATAAATAATAGAAGTAGGGAAAAGGGTAAAATTTAGGGTTAACAAAGCACCTGGATCGGAAGGCTTATGACACAAACTCTCACCACAAGTCTCGGGTCCCAAAAAAACCATGCCCCTAGCTCAAATGGCCCTTCAAGAGATTATGAAACTTCCATAAATGCATTTTGAGACTCTCTTTCTGAACTTCCGATTGAAGTCAACTATCGTAGTACAAAGGCTCAAAAATACGTTAACTTGCACAATATCCTAATGAATGACCCGTTAATGGAGTTGTCAGTCCCGTGAAGTCATAAATATCTCTACATGAAAGCTCTAAACACTAAAAAGATTGAATAACAAAGAAAAATAAATATAGGGTCATTACAATAGACTTACTTACATTTGGTATTTAAACCCACCTAGATAAAGATTATATCATATTAATAGAGACAAGAACTAAGGTAAGATCGAACAACTGCAGAAAAAAGAGAAAATATTAAACATGAATCAGGATACATTGCATTCTTCATAACAATATGAGAAGCATTAACTCATACTAGTAAAATAATAAGTTAATCTATAAGATAAATGATTGACTGGAGATCATTAAAGGAAGTAATTAGAACTAAATCTAATTTACAATGAAGTAAATAACCTATTTACAAGCGTAGTAGACAAATGAAAAACCAACAATGGAAATAATTTACTTTTTCCAGAGCAACGAGCAAGAGGAACTTACAGCCATAAAAATATGAGCTCCATCAAGATCCAACAAAGCTCCAATGAACGACAAGAGTATGATTTTCGAGTCTAAACCTTTTGTGGTTTTTTTTTGTGGGAACATTGTGCTCTTCCTTAAAATTGTCAACTTTGAATTGCATAATATCTCATCATATTTTGATAACTCTATTTAAAAATACTTGAAAACTTTTATCCAAATTCCCACACCCTTATCTATTCAAGGATATATATCACCGAATGTTAAAATTTTTGATCATCAAGGACCCGACCTCTAGATCTTCATTTTTATTGGGCACCTACACAAGAGTTTGAGAAATATTGTGTCTTAAATAGAGTGCAATAACCCATGTCAACCTATTATGATAATGTGCTCGGGAGTGGAAATCCTCTAAAATGGTGGTGGTAGTTATGGGAGCAACAAGAACGGAAAAATCTAAACTTCCCATAGATCTAGACAACCATTTGCCAATTGAAGTTGTGAATGGGAACAAAATAAAATTTTACAAAAGTACTTCATATATAGTAACAAATAAGGAGACTATGGATGTAGTAATCTTTTTTTCTAGAAAATGACATATTGTTACCTATATCATGACCTCTATTGAAAATGAATCAACTAATGGATCTATGGAAAGGCTAGATCTTCCCATCCTATTGAACCCAATACCTCTACCTTATTTTTTTAATGAAAGGAACCATATATAGTTAGATGTCTAACAAATAACAATATTCATTGTGTAAAATGTTGTTAAATTTCTAAAAAATGATGAATACTTCAAGTTTTCAAATGTTTCATTTTTTTTATTTTGTAGAAGCGATGTTGTTTTGATGCATGTATCTCTCTATATATTGTAAAAAAAAAATCCTAATTGGATAACGCACGTCTTTTAGAATACTTGGAAGCTTTTGATTCGCTTTTATTTTTACTCGGAGATGTCGCGACATTTGAATACATGGCATCATCTTGTTGGCCTTGAAGTGCTTGAAATGTCGTTTCATTACATGGGTAACATAAGTTTGGTCCATAAATGTACTTTAGGTCAAAATAATAAAAACGGAATGATATATAATTTGTAATAAAATTAAGACATTACACCAAATAAATAATAAAAATCAACGTATTTATTTAATTTGGATTGTTGTTGTAGTATAATGTATTGTATTGTTAATTTAAATATCATGTGTATTTGGATCATTAATTAATCATTGTATGATAATGTGATTCAATTAATCGTTGCATATCGATATAAATTCGATTTTTATTTCAATTAGCAATTTGGTATGATCATGTCATAAACGTAGCATTTCTTCTTATTCATCATTACTTATAATTTAATAATCTTATTTTATAACTTGTACTATCTTTTTATAGTAGTTGTACCCCGTAGTCTACTTTCTTGTAGTTTAATCATTCAATATTTTTTGTGCATCACATAATGTAATAACGGGGAACACTAAAATTCATCCAAATGTTGTATTCAATAAAATACAATACAATATATCCCTATTATTTAATTGTTTTTAGTTGGATTTTTTTTCTAAAAATCATACTTTTGGATTTTGTAATCGTTTCAGGAATTTGCGTAGTGTCCGGAATTTTTTTTATATATTAAGCCAATAAAATAAAATAAAAATACACATACTTATTTGAAGTTGAATCTTCAGGCAGATGTGATTTTAGTGCTACTATATTTAAAATTATGTTTTTTATTTTAAAATATAGTTAAGTGACTTTGGCGTAAATGAATATATAGATATTAAAATGATAGCCCAAGAAATTACTTTTGCCTTCCCACTCCTTTCAAAATTGATCTTTTAAAATGTTTTTCACCGATTTTTGACAAAGGTGATTTATGCTCCAACTAAATTTGAATCCACGTTGTAAAGTTTGATATTGGGGGAAAACACTTTTTAAACATGAAGATTTCATATCTAGAGAGATGTGAACTTGAGATAGTACTTACCACTCTACCACAATAATTAATTGTTAGTAAACTGATTTTTCTTTTATTGAAGTGTATGTAAAAGATTATGAATTCCAATATTGTCGATTTGTCTTTATAAGTTATATTATTTTAAGACATTGAACAAGCCAGATATATTAATGTTTTGACAACTAAAAAGAAATGTAGCAACCTGATTGAAACAGAAAATAAAATAAAACTAAAGTAAACTCCCACCTAGCAGCCCGTTTGAAATTTAACTTTAGACTCACAACCATGTTGTTTTATAAAAGGAAAAACAACAATTTTGGTTAGAATGTTATCAAATTTTGATCCTTGTAATATTCACATAATTTTATTAAATCTATAATGCATATTTGGTCCTTAAAATTGATGGAAGTTAAGTGCTTAACAAAATTATAATAAAATAGCAAAATGACCAAAAAAGAATCTTTAACTATTAGGGGTATTTAGTCCAACAATACACTTGAACTATTAAATAGGATAATATGCCTTTGTTCTGAAAAAATTTACCAAATTATGCCCCCATTTAGGACCTCTAAGTGTCATGTATGCTGTATGAAAACTTTTTTATTGTTATTGAGATTGAACTCCACCTTGACAAAAGGTTACCCTCATTTATTTTTATAGACAAGAAATGTACATCTAAGTAAATTAGGATTAAATATGCTAAACTATATAACAAAGGAAAATCAGGAAACATTTCAGTTAATCTCAATAAATTTAAAATAGAATATTTTCTTTTTGAAGTCCAAAGAACAGGTATGTGGTTTCTAATTCCATATAAACAAGTTGTTAGACCTTGAAATGTATGGTAATAATATGCGGTTATCCGGTGAATCATTTGTGTGACTAAATGTTGATATTTTTTTATTCTTAGTTAACACATGATAAGAAAAAAATTGAATCAATAATTTTAAAATACTTTCAGTTCATTATTATGAAATTGAACAAGTGATGATTAAAACTTGATTATAACGTAAAATAGATAGTGAAATAATTTTACAAAGTAAAGAGACTTGGAAACCCACATATGACAACTTTACTAGAGGATTCATTCAAGTTCAACTAATAGAATTTGAATAAAATAAGTATAACAGTAAATTAAATTTGCAACAGAAATATATCTAACTAAAATATACAATGGAAATAATTAACTACAATCGAAAATGAATAAATGAGGTGAGAGGGGTTTTGTCACAAGCAGAATCTAGACCCCAGACGAGACCGGCGTCGTTGACCTCTCAGAGGTCGCAGAGCAGCCTACTTACATTATTCATACTTCACCTAGGTTAATTTTAGCGGAAGATTAAAAACTTTTTGTTCTTTAACATACTTGCTAAACATTCTTAACATTTCTTAATCGTCCATCATCAACCTCTAACATTAAGAGATAAACAACTGAGACAAATAGTTCAATAAGTATTAATTGTATATTTTGCCAAAATGGCACCAATACAAAGTATTAATCAAAACAGGAAAGAAACGCTAGTGGAACATGCTCCACTAGCTCAACTCTAAAACTACGATGGAATGTAAAACAGTAGCATCCTCGAAAGTATGACGACCTCAAAACTCCAGATGAATGCTGACGTTCGGATAACTGCAACAATGATCCTGTACCTCTATCGCCCACCTGTGCCTGCACCTAAAATAGTATAGATGTATAGGGTTAGTACACACTTGTACTAAGTATGGGTATATGAAAGCACACACCAAGGACATGCATGAGAAAGAATATCTCTTTCCTAACGATATGATTTTTAGAGGTCAAGTCAATAGACTTGCCAAATCAAGATTAGGAAAGTTAATGAACTTTCCAAATTGAATTAGGAAGGTCATGCCATGAGACTAACATGCATTATCATAAATATCATATTGCACACAACACCTAATATCCTCATATAGTACATGCCATAGCACATAACATATAACACATAGCTTTTTTCATATCATTCATTCATATTCCATGAGACCTTGGAATCATGGACTTGACATTAAGAATTTCCAAAATGAGGGCCAACATATGGGACCTCAACTAGGGAGTCTCATTCATACGCACTTCATTCCATTTTATTCATAGGCCAGTGTGAACACCAGCTATACCTAGGGTGTAGTTTAAGACTTTCATCGGGTTTGCTATGAAATGATCAGGAATAACCTAATGTCATTACCTGAGTCTATCTTACCTCTTTATTATCCGATCCTAACACCTTTGGTATAATTCATTTCATTATGTGCTTCATTTGAGGCTGGCCTCATTAATTCATTGTGAACTTTAACTTTAACCGAAATAGATCATGTGAGCATCATGAAATCTAGTGTCTTCCCCCACACCGAAAAGAGGTGGAATCACCGGCCAAAGTGACCCAAAGCATGCTAGCTTACATGGGAATTGAACCCCGCTAGATCCCTATATTGGCAGTATAGGTTCGAAGACTAGGAGATATAAGGAGACCCATACCCGGAATGCCGGACTTTCTCATCTCATGAGACTTACGTGGACCTCCGCCCCTCCCGAAAGAAGGCATCATCTCTCATAGATAGCCTATCGGTGCTCAGTATAAAGTTCCACTACATTCATCTCATACGTCATGGACGTTGGTTTCTAGTATGAGGACATCATAGCTCATTAGATGATTTCTAATGTCATCATTAGTATTAAGTATGCATTAACTTTTAATACTTTTATTAGAGTGTTCATACAAACTGGTCTCTTCATTAACATTACATTCTCATAGGCGAGTACATTTTGGTAACATTTACGTAGGTTGATTTGAGATTGCTCTCATGTTTCACATTGGCCTCTTATCATGTTGTCACCATATCCATTAGTCTTAGCACATTTGCCCTTCATAATTACTCACCCTTTTATTTACGTGAAAGTTCATTTCATCACATTCCAATGTAATTGGCCTTTTAATGTGTTTCACACTCTTACTTAACCCTTTTGGGATCTTATCATTCCTCACATAACATCTTAGGTTCACTTTCTTACTTAAGAAGATGGACTTATGAGTCCACACACACAAGCCATGAGACTTCATTTATAATTTATTTAAGTGATTCATATTGCTCAAGATTATGTGATACAAGACTTATGCATCTTGTAAGTATGCCAAAGTCTCAATTTAATACCTATAGGCAACTTTCATTAAATATTTAACCGCGTAAGACTTATGTGTCAAAACGGAATTTGGGCAAGGGAACCCGATTTCGAATCCCTTGAACAACACTTAGCCATTCCTAAATTTTAACTATTGTGTCACTCAACTTGGGGATCCAGGTTTGATCCCAATTGCTCACGTTAATTTTTTTCCTTTTCACATTTCATCTCGGCAGTTGCTGAGGGGCGTGGGATCTATTCCCCATGACCCCATACTTTTCCCTTAATAAATTTTCCCATCCTTAGCTTCTCATTTTCGCTACTGGTCGAGGTGTTGTGGGATCGATTCCCCACAACCCCTTTTTTTATATATTTTCTCTTCGCCTTAGCTACCTACCTAGAGGACGTGGGTTCGAATCCCGCTCCTCTTATTCATATATTTATGTTTTAAGTAGAAGAGTCAGGCTAAGGGCACACAGGTTCGAATCCCGTGCGCCTCACTTATTTTTAATTACATGCTTGGGGGATCCTTCATGTCGTGGGATCGAAACCCTATAACAACATATTTTTTTCCCTTTTTCTGCCGAGTTTCGCTAGAATCCCAGCCCCAGTTTGAGCCCCACTTAGCACACCCGTTTTGATTAAATTTTTAAGGTATGGCTTAGCGAGGTCTTGGGTTCGATCCCTGCAGACCTCACCTATTTTTTTTATATTCGGACGACCAAAATTTCCAAAGACCATATGCATCAAATTTCCAGACTTTTGAACTTTGTTACACATTTTTATGCAGCATTTTTCATTTGAGCACCTCCTTCTTAGTCATTCGTTAGGGTTCTTAAGACAAGTTAGAGGTATGATTTCGTCATTTGTTTGAACTAGAATTGATAGCATTTCAACCATGTGAACATCACGATCATAAGATCATCTAATTGCATATAAAACACGAGTAATCTCTATGCTATTAACATGCTAAAAAAAAAAGACTCAAAGTCATGGTCACAATCTTGCACAAATACATACGTGTTAACATTCATATTTTCGAAAGACACAACAGATAAACACATAATCATGAACACATACTCTAAACAAAATCATCACCACAAACACAGTATCCCTAAATTCTACCAGCAAGAATACACAACCTAAGATCATAGGGAGCTAGTGACAGGGACATGCCACGGGGAACAACCTTAGTTTCGAAGTGAATAGTTTGAACCGTAAGGGGACTCTTGTGAAAGGGACCAACAGAGAAGAAACCCATACCTTTTAATGATGTACAAGCTTGAAGTTTCTGCCCAAACTTGTCTCCAAAACCAACCCCAATTCAACTAAAGTTCCACCACCAACTCGTCATAAATCTCCCTTGACTTAACGTTTTTGATTAACTTGCTTTCTTAGACTTTTTAGTGAGTTCTTCAAGTGTGAAGAATTTTTTTCAATGTTTCTGTTTCTTCACGTTAATTGGCAGAGAGAACAACAGATTATTTTGTTTGAACGTGGAGAGGTGTTAAACGTGATTAGGAGAGTGTCAGCATAGGTTTAGGAGTCTTAATTCAAGACTTCGTCAAAATAGGATTTAATAAAATTAATACAAATCTGATTTATTTCAACTAATACGTGAAAGGACCATTATGCCCTTAAAATTTAAGATTTTAAATAATAATTAAATCACCTTATGTATTTATCCTATTCGATTTTAGGGTTATTACATGTTTAGAAGAACCCAGATTTTAGACTTAAATTTGTTTGTCTCTTTGCCCATTTAATTTGAAGCTTTTAATTTCTTGGTCTTACTCCAAGAATATTAGCTTTCTGATTCTATTTTATTAGCTTACTTTTGAAACTTCCAGCCGACGCCAGAAAACACAATTAGAAGAATTCGGGCCTTCATATCCCAACTTCGAAATGCCAACGGAAAATAGGGAGTCAAGTGGAAAGAATTTATGCACAAATATGATAAAGAAAAGGAAATAAAAATTATATAAATATTCACAAGCTACCATGAATATGAGGATTGAACAACAAAATAGAGGAAATACCCCACAATAGTTGTTCAAAATGAACTGAATAGGAAAGACACCAACACAAGAAATAGCCACTTTAGATGAGGCAAAGAAGGAAACCAAAATAATCATGAACTAAAGTAATCAGAGAAAGGTGATTATCAAAACAATCCCAAGACCCGACATCAATTGGTAGTTGATAATATAATCTAAAATATGAGTACAAGGCTTTTACAACTACAACACAAGTATAGGTTGTCTCTATATACAATATAAAGTGTAAGCCTAGCTAAAACATACATAAACCGGGAGCTCCAAAAGACAAAAGCTCACCCTAATCTTCGACATCCCAAGATTTTCCGCACGACTAAAAATCAATGTGATAATTTAACTGCAATCCACTAAGAGTAGAAATGTAGTATGAGTGACAAAAAGTGTATTCATCAGGAAAGAAATTGAGCTCAAAAGAAGCTATTTAATAAACACCAAACAATAAGAAAAGATTAACACATGTAACCAAACACGAGTTACTAAAGTAGCAAAGAAATATGGAATAGAAATAGGAACCAAGGGGTAAATTTATGGTAAAAAAACGCACCTGAATCGGTAGCTTAACGACACAAACTCTCACTACAAGTCCTGGGGCCAAAACAAACCATTCCCCTAGCAAAAATAGCAATTCAAGAGATGATGAAACCGTCATAATTGCATTTTGATACTATCTTTCTAAACTTTTGACTGAAGTCAACTGTCCATGTACAAAGACTTAAAAATACGTAAACTTGCACAATATCCAAACGAGTGACCCGATGATCGAATTGTCAGTCCCATAAAGTCTCACTACTTGAAAGCTCTAAACACTAGAAAAATCTTTAAAGAAAGAAGAAAATGGTGTCCAGGGTCATTACAAAAGACATACTATAGTTAGGAATCGAAGCACAACTAGAAAAATATTATATCATATTAAAAGATACAAGAACGAAGCTAAAATCAAACCAACTACAGGACGAAGCTAAAATCAAAACAACTACATAATAAATACCAAATCTTAAACATTAATCAAGACACGTTGCATTCTTCATAAACACAAGAGAAACATAATTAACTCATACTAGCAAAACAATAAGTTACTATATATGCTAAACGATAAAATGCAAATCACTTAAGGAAATAATTAGGGGTAAATCTAACCTACAACGAAGCAAATAACCTATTTACAAGCATAGTAGACAAAAGAAAAACCAACAATGGGAAGACTTTACCTTTTCCAGAGCAAAGAGCAAGAGGAATTCACCACCATCAAAAGATGATCTCATGCGAGCTCCAGCGCAACTCCAATGGACGACAACAGTAAAACTTCCTGTCTAAACCTTTGTGGTTTTTTTTATCTCAGAACATTGTCAACATCAAATTATTCTCATAATATTTTCATAAATCTATTTATAGATAATTGATTTAATAATAGATTAATTCCCACACCCTCATCCATATAAGTATCTATATCCACAAATGTTAAAATTTTGGATGCTAGAGGATCCTACCTCTAGATGTCCATATTTGTATGTCAAAACCTGAGTTTGAGCAACATTGCGTCTTACTGTGGAGTGAAAGATCCCGTGAAAACCTCTTATGTGAATACACTCTAGGGTGGAAATCCCCTAAAAAGGTAGTGATAGTTATGGGAGCAACAAGAACGAGAAAATCTAATTTTCCCATAGATCTAGCTAATCATTTTCCAATCGAAGTTGTGAATAGGGACAAAACAGAAGTGTACATAAGTATTTGAGATATAGTAAAAGAAAAAGGGATTTGTGGATGTGGTAATCTTTTGCTAGAAAATGACATATTGTGACCCTATATCAAGACCTCAATTAAAAATGAATCGGCTAATGGATCGATGGAAAGGCTAGAAATTCCCGTGTTATTGGACCCATTACAATCTCCACCTTATATTTTTTCTTAAAAAAAAGGGAACCATATATAGTTAGATCCCTAAAACATTAACAATACTCATTGTGTAAATTAAAATTAAATCTATAAAGAAGAAGGGATACTTAATGTTTTGTATGTGTTGTTTCATTATTTTTTTGTAGAGGGAATGTTTTCTTGACACATGTATCTCCCTATAAATTGTAAAAGATTTTCTTTTAATTGGACTAGACACGCCCTTTAGAACACTTGGCAGCTTTTGATTCATTTTTATGTTTACTCAGAGCTGCCATGACATTTAAACACATGGCATCATTTCGTTTTTTCTTGAATTTGCTTGAAATGACTTGAAATTAGATGGGCGGATTAAGGTTGGTCCATCAATGTGTTTTGGGTTAAAATAATAAAAATAGAATTATATAATTAGTAATAAAAATAAGACATTAGACCAAATAAATAACAATATCTTTGTTGTTAGCCAACTGATCATATTATACTCCTATTAGGACCTCCAAGTGTCATGTATCCCATATGAAATTGTTAATTATTATTATTGAGATTGACTCCACCTTGACAAAATGTTACGCTCACTTATTTCGTTTTATGGACAAAAACTATACATCTAAGTAAATTAGGATTAAATATGCTTAATTGTATAACAAAAGAAAATCTAGAAACTTTTCAGTTAATCTGAATAAAATCTAAAATATATTTTTTTAAAGTCCAAAGAACAGATACGTGGTTTCTATTTCCATATAAAAAAGATGTTAGCCCTTGAAATGTATGATAACAATTTGCGGTTATCCGACGAATCATTTGTTTGAATAAAACATGTTTTTTTTTAATTTAAAACATGTGATAATAAAAATTGAATCAATTATTTCAAGGAACTTTATGTTCATATTTAAGAAATTGAACAAGTGATGAACAAAAATTGATAATTACTCAAAATTCATAAGTGAAATAATTTGACAAAGTGTAACATTCCGGAAAATTACATGTCTAGTGAAGAGACCAGTAAGTCTTTAAGAATGCGTATTGAGGATACATGAACATTCCAATGCCCAATATTGAGAAACATTAGGAATAGTATAGAAAATTGTCTAAGGGGTATTAGCCAATTTCGATATAATACCCACATAAGCAAAAAATTGGGCATATTAGAAAATATTGGCTTAAAGGGTGTTAGATAATTTTTCTAAGTATAAATGAGCTTGTTTAATAAATACACCTACAATGAAGACCCTAATATAAATTTTTTGACTTTATATTACACACAATATGTACTAGGCATCCAAGTGTCCAGCCTAGTACCATAACACATGACCATTTAAAATGATCATGTAAATTAAGCAGTGCCCAAGGACATGGTGAGGGTACTTGGGACAATAAGTAAACATTCCCAAATGAAACATAAATAATAGTTAGTTAAGAAAGTGCAACCAACCCATGTGCAAGCACATGCGCAAGACATGTGAAGAAGCTGCCAAAGGAGGGGACCACCCTAACGGAATTCGGTTAGGGTAGTTATGGGGGAAAACGTGCACAAGGGACCACTTCATGTGGGGACTAACCTCCCTACAAATTTTAGACTCTAACCTACTGACCCAAATAGCTAACTAACCTTGGACTAACAAAAATGGACCCACTAGTGTACTGACAACCTAGGACCAAAACCCAGTTGACACTAACCTAGTACTAGTTAAAGAGACAACCTAGTACCTAACCTAGGATGGTCCAAAAGGTTAGTTATGGTCTAATAAAATAAGGGGTACTTTAGTAATTCCCTTAGGTTACCTAATTAAATTATTTAGAAAATTAATTAATTAACTTAAAAGTGCTAAAACCAAAACTACAAAGGAAATTTTTTGATTTTGGTTAAGACAAAAAAGGGACACCTAGTACCTAACCTAGGATGGTCCAAAGAGTTAGTTAAGGTCCTAACAACTTAGGGATTTTAGTAAGTACCGTAGGATTATTAATTAATTAATTTATAATCTTAATTAATTAATTTAAAGGGGTCAAAACTAAAATCACAAAGAACTTTTAAGATTTTGGTTCAGACAAGAAAAAGACAACCTCGTTTATAACCTACGATTGTCGAAAGGTTTATTTATGGTTTAAACTACTTAAGTATACTTTAGTAATTACACTAGGTTACTTAATTAATTAAATTAAAGGGTCCAAATCGAAATTCTTATGCTAAGCTAGTATAATGCAAGAAACATCCTAGTACTTAACCTAGGATGGTCCTAAAGGGTTGATTATGGCTCCAATGACTTGAGGGTACCTTAGTACTTACCATAGGTACCTAAATTAATTAAATTAAGGATTCATTCGATTAATATAAAGTCAAAATATTGACCAAAACCATAGTCAGCACCAATTTCCAGATTTGACTAAGTGTTATGTTCTCCTATGTTTATTCAACTTAGGAGGGGATTTTTTGTAATTGGTTAATTAGTTTATTAAATTAACTTATTAAACCTAAGTTTTATAATTCAATATCAGTTCATAAGCCTAAAAATCACTTTCAAAATCATAGGCCAAAAAAAGGGACGCAAGATAGTAAGCAAGTGAGGGAAAGAAAAACAGAAATTTCTATTGATTCTCCTAGGAGATTTCAAGGTTTCTCCATATTTTCGTTCAAGATGGTCTACGTAGATTAGGTTCTACTTAAGGTATGGTTTTCTCTCCTGGACTTCTTTCTCCAAGAGAACTTTCTTTCGAATGATCCAAAGATCTTGAAAACTAGGGTTGTTTCCCGTCATTCTTGTCGAACTCCTTTCCATAGTATGCTTGTTGCGATTTCAATGTTGAATAGGTTAGAAATCATGTTCTTGGTATGTGGTTCTGGATATTGTTAATGTGTATGGTTTTTGATAAAATAATTACTGAATGAATCTATTAATTGGACATGTTTGATGCTAAGTGTTATTATGTAAATTAAAAGAATGATACTATGTTAAAGTTATGTCCGAAAATGTTATGTATGAAGATGTTACGGTATGTTGTGCATACTTACTGTTAATATGACGTTATTAAGATGATATATTCATCAAATTCTAATATGATGCTGTCCAAGACGTTTAAAAAATTGTTATGCCTAAAATTATGTTATAAGGTTAGCTAAAAAGGATCTCAGTGAAATCATAATTTGAGTGAATGTTTGTCTTATGTCAATTAAATGGCTAACAAAGACATCGTTCAAAATTTAAATGGGAATTGGTTATAATGCTATATCTAATAAATAAAAATATTGGCTAATGTATAATGTATAAAAAGTTAAGCATGTTGCACATGAAAATTGGCTTATGCCAACAAATATGGTTATGAAATCTATGCCCAATTGTTTATGCCAATACTAATCGTGTGCCAATAAAATGGCTAACAATACATTGTCTAAAAGTGATGTATGTAAATGGCTATAATATTACGTTAAATAATTAAAAAAATTGGCTAATGTATATTCAATAAAACTTAAGCATGTTGAACGTGAAAATTAACTTATGCCAACAAATATGGTTATGAAATCTTTGTCCAATTGTCTGTGCCAATACTAATCGTATGCCAACAAAATGGCTAACAATACATTGTCTAAAAGTAATGTATGTAAATGGATATAATATTATGTTAAATAATTAAAAGATCGGCTAATGTATAATGTATAAAAACTTAAGCATGTTGAACATGAAAATTGTCTTATGCCAACAAATATGGTTATGAAATCTATGCTCAATTGTTTATGCCAATACTAATCATATGCGAATAAAATGGCTAACAATACATTTTATAAAAGTGATGTATGGTAATGGCTATAATATTATGTTAGATAATTAAATGATTGGCTAATGTATAATGTATAAAAACTTAAGCATGTTGCACATGGAAATTGGCTTATGCCAACAAATATGGTTATGAAATCTATGCCAAATTGTTTAGGCCAATACTAATCATAAGACAATCTTGCGTAGTTAGAGTATCAAATGATAATATAAGCACTTCTAAACTAATTCAATGAACCCATAATCAAGAGCATGCCACTCATTGGGACAACTCCAACATGCTCTAAAAGAATGACATATGAACACATGAAACTCATTGAAATGAAGTGCTCATCGTCCATAAACGGTGATATGAAGCTACTACACTAAAGTAAGTAAGTAACGTGAGTTACAACATAATTAAAGGGGTCTAAATTAAGTAAATGACCAGAATGGGGTGTTAAAGGAAGTCAGACAAGTCTTACTTACACCTAATCTACTATGTTAAAAGAATACTCAAGAATGGAGGTGTTAGAATGTTTTACACTAGTCACATTAACACCTAAGTATGATATGTAAGTACAATTCACATTTCAACAATGTAAAGTAAGGATGATATGTAAGGACAATTCACATTTCATCAATGTAAAGTAAGGATGTTATGTAAGGACAATTCACATTTCATCAGTGTAAAGAAGGATGACTAGTCATCAAAAGAGTAAGTAAATCTCAATCTAGAAGCAAGCCTCCATAATTCTTGAGTCAACACTAGAAGATAAAGAAGAAATGAACATTCACGTAATGAGGTGAGTAATTATGTTAATCTATGATACTAATGAAAATGGTGACAACATTATAAGAGGCTAATGTTAAAGATGAGACAAATCTAAAATGAGCCTAAGTAAATGTTACCAAAACGTACTCACCTATGAGAGTGTAATGTTAATGAAGAGATCAGTCTCTATGTACACTTTAATGAAAGTATTGACACTGATGTTTACTCAATACTAATGATGAGATGTGAAATCATCTATTGAGCTATGATGTCCTCATACTATAAGCCAGCTTCTATGACATATGGGTTGAATGAAATGGAACTTTATACTGAGCACCGATAGGCTAGCTATGAGCGGTGATGCCTTCTTTCAGGAAGGGCAGAGGTTCACATAACTCTCATGAGATGAACTATCCGGCATGTCGGGAACGGGTCTCCTTATATCTCCTAATCTTCCAACCTATACTGTCAATATAGGAATGTAACGACCTGTTTAGTCGTTTTGAGCAGCAGATTTTATTTCTGGAAAATTGGCTGAGGAAACGGACCCCACGACGGAACGTCACAGGCACGACGGACCGTCGCAGGGTCTCGTTTCAGCATACTTAGAAATTCTGAAATTGGGTACTGAAAATCGACTCTCTGTAATCGGTGACGGACCTGCAGGACGTGCCGTCACATCCACGACGAGCCGTCGTAAGCTCCCGTTGCAAAACACTTCAACTCTTGAGAAATTGGTACGGGAAACGAGTCTCTGACCG
>NC_028648.1:48336168-48378290 GCF_001406875.1 Solanum pennellii | reverse complement strand
AGTCTTGATGCCTTGAACTTCCGGCATGGACTAGCTTTTTAGTTATTTTTGTTCTTAGACATTCTTAGTTTAGTAATTTGAGATAGATGTTCTTGTGATGATGACTTCCAGATTTTGGGAAATTAATAGATGTTGATTTGTTTTATTTAATGAGTTTAAGTCTTCCGCATTATTTTCTGTTGATATATGTTAAAATGATAAGGGTTAGATTGGTTGGTTCGCTCACATAGGAGGGAGATTGTGGGTGCCAGTCGCGGCCCCGGTTTTGGGTCGTGACAAGGAATCTGGCGGATTCAATTCCCATGTATGCTAGCATGTTTTGGGTCACTTTGGCCGGTGATTCCACCTCTTTTCTGTGTGGGGTATACACTGGATATCATGATGCTCACACGATCTATGTCGGTTAAGGTTGGATTTTCTCAATGTATGAAAGATAATGAAAGAACGATACTGAATCTGTTTGTGCAAGATAATCAGGAGGTGAAATCATATTCAAGTAATGACATTAGGTCATTCTTTGGCATTGCACTTCATGATCCCAATGAGAGTCTTAAACTTCAACCTAGGTATAGCTGGTGTTTACATTAGCCTACGAATAAATGAAATAAATAAGGTGAAGTACGAATGAACGAATGAAGCAGACTCTGTGTTTGCAAAAGAAGACCCTTGGGTTGAGGTCCCATATGTTGGGCCCTCACTTGAGATGTCTTTTGCTACATCAATGATTCCAAAGTCTCATGTATACGAAATGTATAATATATAAAACATGAAAGTATGAAATCAATGGAATGATCAATAGAGAATTGCTTATGAAAGGTAACGAATATATAGTGTAAAGAATGACTCGTTATAAGGTAGGGAATCATTCCTTAGTTGGATTACTTCTATCGATTCATTATGGGTACCGGACTACAATGAATCATTGCATTTTTAAGTAAAACGTAGGACCAAAGGAGTTATTGAACTACACAACAAGAAGAAGAAAAGGATTGAAAAATAATCTAAGTGTACAAAGAGGAGCTCTCGGCCTAAGAGGATCAAAATCTAAAATATTCTCCCGAGTTGTTCTAATATTATGTTGATGATACTAATATTTTGTAATCAAATAGAAAATGAGTTCTATGCTTTGAATGCATTAAAACACATCATATTCATACCACAATTCACAACCAATAAATTAAGAAAGTCTAGTGACTAGACTTTCCAGAAATAACATGTCGTTTAGGAAGAGCTTTCATTGATCATGCATAGCTTTATGTGTATGTGTGCATACACCCATACGTATTACAAATGGTGTAATAAGACCCTACAATTTACTATTTTTATAGGTGAAGATCAGAGGACAGGTTGACGACACTTAAGCGATTTGGACATCAGCGTTTCTCCAAACATTTTGGTAGGTCCTCGTGTTTTCGAGGATGCTACAGATTTAGTCTAGCCTTAGTTTTAGACATAGCTAGTTGATGTTTTCCCTAGAGTTTCTTTCGCACCTTCATTTTAAAGCTTTTTAATAAGGCCATGGTTTGCAAACTATTTATGATATATTCATCTTCAGTTTCGAATTGATTCTTTATGTTAGATGGTTGTTCTCTTATGTTGAGATGAGTATATGATGTATCGAGTTAATAATTATATGATGTCTATGTATACTTCATACATATAAAAAGGTTTAAAATTTCCGCAAATTTAACTAGATGAATGTGATGAATGCAAGACGAGTCTTGTGTGCGACCTCTGAGAGGTCAACCACACAGGTTGTGATTCGGATTCCAGAATCCGAGTCATCACAAACTTGGTATTAGAGCATGAGGTTAAATTACCTAGGATCTAAAGCTCAACAACGTTACGTAGTTTCTAGCTTATGGTTGTGAAGCGCACCACAATCATGACTTAGAGACTACGCACTGATAGGAAATTCTCTCTTCTTCTAATCTTTGTCGTGCTATCTAGAGCTTTGACAATTTGTGTTATTCTAAGTATCGAACTTCCTTCTTGTGTGAGCATGTATAGGGATACACACAAGAATTAGGATGGACAAGTAGTCTAAGGACACATAATCAAGATTTAGCCTTCCCCAGAAAGGGCCATAATGGAAATGCGCAATGTGGAAGAAAGACGTCTCGTGAGAGTTGCTGTTCGCATGGAGGTGAATGCATAGTAATTTCTAAAAAACCTGCTATGACTATTAATGAGGATTAGAAGGATATGTTGGCTGCATACAACCTCAAGAACATAGCTTAGACATGGATTTGATTCTTAAGTGTTATGCTATAATAGACTATAGAAATAGGGTAGTAAGGCTTCAGTTTCCAAATAAGTTGAGCTAAAATGAGAAGGGCATTGTTCAAATCCTTACGCTCTAGCCGAACCCCCAAGGTAAACCGGTTCTATGCGTTTAAAGGAAGAGAGGAACAGGAGAAGTCCACGGATGTTGATAATGGTAACTTGCTTGTCTTCACCTTTCTTGTTTATGCATTATTAGATCCAGGATCTACCTTGTCTATGGTAAATCCTTTTGTGGCTAATCAATTTGACTTACTTACTGAGATCTTCCACGAACCATTTCTAGTTAATACTCCCATAGGAGATAGTGTTATGGCCGAAGAGGTATGTATAGAAGTTGATGGAATAGTGGCACGTCCATTTGAAATTAAGTTGGGTGTCATTAGGTTCAAATCTTAAGACCAACAAGATGTTATTTAAGAGGTTAGATATAGTCTTCCTAATTGTGATTTATCTATAAGAAAATCTAAGTTTAAGTGCTTTAGTAGATTTGTTGTGGTAAGTCCCTAATTGTATGTCTTATAATAGCATTATGTGAGTTAAAATGAAGTGATGTTGCATCTTATGTTGTTGTTTTTGTGTAGCATAGGCATGTTTTCTGTTTTGCATGATTTGTGATGTGCATTAAATTAAGTGTGATTGAGAAGGAAATTCCTCAATCTCAAATTTGAAGCTTCAGACAAGCTTGAAAGATATGCCTCATCGAAATAAGTATGAATCAGATATTCACAAAAGAGAAACATTTAAGTACGACAAAGTAAGTCACCCTCTTTGTTTAAATAATGTATAAGTGTCATTTGGGGTGTCATTTGGGGACGAATGTTCCAAAGGGGGGGGATAATGTAATATTCCAGAAAAATTACATGTCTAGTGAAGAGCCCAATATGTCTTTAAGAATCCGTATACCCAAATAAGCAAAATATTGGGCATATTAGAAAATATGTGCTTAAAGGGTGCTAGCCAATTTTTCAAAGTATTAATGAGCTTATTTAATAAATGTACCTGCAATGAAGACCCTAAGCTAAATTTTTTGACTTTATATTACACACAATATGTACTAAGTATCCAAGTGTCAAGTCTAGTACCATAGCACATGACCATTTAAAATGATCATGTAGATTAAACAGTGCCCAAGGACATAGTGAGGGTCCTTGGGACAATATTTAAACATTGCCAAATTAACCATAAATAATAGTTAGTTAGGAAAGTGCAACAAACCCATGTGCAAGCACATGTGCAAGAAATGTGAAGAAGCTGCCAAAGGAGGGGACCACCCTAACCGAATTCGATTAGGGTAGTTATGGGGGAAAACGTGCACAAGGGACCACTTCATGTGGGGCCTAACTTCCCTTTAAATTTTAGACTCTAACCTACTGCCACAAATATCTAACTAACCTAGGACTAACATAAATTACCCTCTAGTGCACCCGACAACCTAGGACCAAAACCGAGTTGACACTAAACTAGTACTAGTTAAAGAGACAACCTAGTACCTAACAAAGGATGGTCCAAAAGGTAGCATTACTTTAGTAATACCCCTAGGTTACCTAATTAAATTATTTATCAAATTAATTAATTAATTTAAAAGGGCTAAAACAAAAACTACAAAGGAAATTTTCAGATTTTGGTTATGACAAGAAAGGGACAACTTAGTACCTAACCTAGGATGGTCCAAAGAGTTAGTTAAGGTCCTTAAAACATAGGTATACTTTAGTAAGTACCCTAGGATACTTAATTAATTAATTTATCAGGTTAATTAATTAATTTAAAGGGGTAAAAACCGAAATCACAAAGAAGTTTTAAGATTTCAGTTCAGACAAGAAAAAGACAACCTAGTATTTAACCTAGGATGGTCCAAAGGATTAGTTATGGTTATAAAGACTGAAGTATACTTTTGTAATTACCCTAGGTTACTTAATTAATTGAATTATCCATTTAATTATTTAAATTAAAGGGGCCAAACCAAAATTCTTATGCAAACCTTGTATAATGCAAGAAACATCCTAGTACTTAACCTAGGATGGTCCTAAACGTTTTATTATGGTTCCAATGAGTTGAGGGCACTTTAGTACTTAACCTAGGTACCTAAATTAATTAAATTAAGGATTTAATTTATTAATATAAACTAAAAATATTGACCAAAACCATAGTTAACACCAATTTCCAGATTGGACTAAGGGGGCGTTTGGTAGGATGTATTAAAAGAAATAATCCATTATTAGATGCGGTATAATTTAAAACTGTGTTTGGTAGGAATGTGAGCCTATGTATAACTAATCCATGGATTAGTTAATACATCCTACATGGTATTATGTGATGTATTGCTAATACCTCCCATTTGGAGGTATTAGCTCTAATACCATGGACTATTCTAGGTAAAGACAAAAATGCCCCTCAAATCCATTTAATATTCAATTTATTTTTTTGATTTTATATTTTATATTTTATATTTATACTAATAAAGTTATTTAAATAAATTAGCTTACAACTTTTATTATTTAGATATAATTTTTTATTTCTAAAATATGAATTACTTAATCTATTTATTATTAATATAAAATATTATAATCCGACTAATATGTTAATGTTGATGTATGAATTTAAGAACAATTCATAAGTAAAATATTGTCTCTTAATGAAAGTTCATTAAACATTACACAAGTAGTCTAAAACAAGAGTGTGTGTATATATATATACACACACTCATCTCGAGTATAAAAATAGTTTAATTTATTTTTCTATATTTATTTATATTTTAATTTTATTTTATGATAAAGAATTTTTTAAAATTTATTGATACAAAACAAAGTTCAATAAAATTTCTCTATAATCATTATAGTTGTGTGACCTTTTGAGTTATTAACTCTAATTTATTAAGATGACAATTATTTACTCTCAAATAATTTAAGTGAGAAAATAGTGAACATGACAATAAAAATTTTATTCTCCTAACTAGTTAAAAATATTATAAAAAAATAATATTCTCCGTTAGTTATCTACTTTGACTCAATTACATAAAATACAAAATCTCATAATAACTCTAGGGTATAATTGGAAAGTTTTTTTAAAAAAAACATTTAAACCACTCACAAAATTATATAAGAAACAATGAACCAAACACTTGATAAAAATAATCCCTGCATTACTAATCCCTGCATTGCTAATCCCTGCATTACTAATCCCTGCATTATTCATTTTTGTACCAAACGACCCCTAAGTATTATGTTCTCTTATGTTTAATCAACTTAGGAGGGGACTTTTGTTAATTTGTTAATTAATTTATTAAATTAACTTATTAAACCAAAGTTTTACAATTCAATATCAGTTCTTTAACCTAAAAATCACGTTCAAACTCATAGAAAAAAAAATGACGCAAAACAGTAAGCAAGTGAGGGAAAGAAAAACGGAAAATTCCATTGATTCTCCTAGGCGATTTAAAGGTTTCTCCAAGTTTTCGTTCAAGATGGTCTTCGTAGATTAAGTTCTACTTAAGGTATGGGATTATCTCTCGGACTTCTTTCTCCAAGAAAACTTTCTTTTGAATGATCCAAAGATCTTGAATACTAGGGATGTTTCCCGTCATTCTTGTCGAACCCCTTTCCTAGTACCCTTGTTACGATTACAATGTTGAATAGGTTAGAAATCATATTGTTGATATGTGGTTCTGGATAATCTTAATGTGTATGGTTTTTGATGAAATAATTATTGAATGAATCTATTAATTAGACACATTTGATGCTAAGTGTTATTATGTGAATTAAAAGTATGACACTATGTTAAAGATATGTCCAAAAATGTTATGTATTAAGATGTTACAATATGTTGTGCATACTTGCTTTTAATATGACGTTATTAAGATGATATATTAATCAAATGCTAATATGAATGCTGTCCAAGATGTTTAAAAAAAATGTTATGCCTAATGTTACGTTATAAGGTTAGCTAAAAAGGATCTCCGTGAAATCCTAATTTGAGTTAATGTTTGCCTTATGTCAATTAAATGGCTAACAAAAACATTGTTCAAAATTTAAATGGGAATTTGTTATAATGTATCTAAATAATTATAAGAATGGCTAATGTATAATGTATAAAAACTTAAGCATGTTGCACATGAAAATTAGCTTATGCCAACAAATATGGTTATGAAATCTATGCCCAATTTTTATGCCAATACTAATCGTGTGCCAATAAAATGGCTACCAATACATTGTCTACAAGTGATGTATGTAAATGGCTATAATATTATGTTAAATAATTAAAAGATTGACTAATGTATAATGTATAAAAACTTAAGCATGTTGCACATGAAAATTGGCTTATGCAAACAAATATGGTTATGGAATCTATGCCCAATTGTTTATGCCAATACTAATCGTATGCCAGTAAAATGGCTAACAATACATTGTCTAAAAGTGATGTATGTAAATGACTATTATATTATGTTAAAAATTAAATGATTGGCTAATGTATAATGAATAAACACTTAAGCATGTTGCACATGAAAATAGGCCTATGCCAACAAATATGGTTATGAAATCTATGCTCAATTGTTTATCCCAATACTAATGGTATGCCAATAAAATTGCTACCAATACATTGTCTGTAACTGATGTATAGAAATGGCTATAATATTATGTTAAATAATTAAAAAATTGGCTAATGTATAATGTATAAAAACATAAGCATGTTGCACATGAAAATAGTCTTATGCCCATAAATAAATCTATGCCCAATTGTTTAGGCCAATACTAATCATATGTTAATCTTGTGTAGTTAGAGTATCAAATGATAATAGAAGCACTTCGAAACTAATTCAATGAACCCAATATCAAGAGCATGCCATTCATTGGGACAACTCCAAACATGTTCTAAAAAACAACAACATATGAACACATGAAACTCATTGAATGAAGTGCTCATCGTCCATAAACGGTGATATGAAACTATTACACTAATGTAAGTAAGTAACGTGAGTTAAAACATAATTAAAGGGGTCTAAATTAAGTAAGTGACCAGAATGGGGTGTTAAAGGAAGTGAGACAAGTCTTGCTTACACCTAAGATACTATGTTAAAAGAATACTCATGAATGAAGTTGTTAGAATGTGTTAGACTAGTCAAATTAACACCTAAGGATGATATGTAAGGACAATTCACATTTCATAAATGTGAAGTAAGGATGATATGTAAGGACAATTCACATTTCATCAATGTAAAGTAAGGATGTTATGTAAGGAAAATTCACATTTAATCAATGTAAAGTAAGGATGACAAGTCATCAAAAGAGTAAGTGAATCTCAATCTAGAAGCAAGCCTCCACAATGCTTGAGTCAACACTAGAAGATAAAGAAGAAATGAACATTCACGTAATGAGGTGAGTAATTATTTTAATCTATGATGCTAATGAAAATGGTGACAACATAATAAGAGGCTAATGTGAAATATGAGAGCAATCTCAAATGATCCTACGTAAATGTGACCAAAACATACTCACATACGAAAGTGTAAAGTTAATGAAGAGACCAGTCTTGATGTACACTTTAATGAAAGTTTGAGACTGATGTATACCTAATATTAATGATGTGATGAGAAATCATCTATTGAGCTATGATGTCCTCATACTAGAAGCAAACTTCCATGATGTATGAGTTGAATGAAATAGAGCTTTATACTGAGCACCGATAGGCTAGCTATGAGCGGTGATGCCTTCTTTCGGGAAGGACGGAGGTTCACGTAACTCTCATGAGATGAGACTGTCCGGCATGCCGGGTATGGGCCTCCTTATATCTCCTAGCCTTCGACCCTATATCGCCAATATGGGGATCTGGCGGGGTTCAATTCCCATGTACGCTAGCATGTTTTGGGTCACTTTGGCCGATGATTCCACCTCTTTTCGCTGTGGGGTAGATATTTGATTTCATGATGCTGACATGATCTGTGTCGGTTAAGGTTGGAGTTCCTCAATGTATGAAAGATAATGAAATGAACGATATCGAAGGTCTTTGTGCAAGACAATCAGGAGGTGAAATCATATTCAAGTAATGACATTAGGTCATTCTTGGTCATTGCACTTCATGATCCCGATGAGAATCTTAAACTTCATCTTAGGTATCTCTGGTGTCTACATCATCCGACGAATAAATTAAATGAAATATGTGAAGTACGAATGAACGAATGAGCAGACTCTGTGTTTGCTAAAGAAGACCCTTGGGTTGAGGTCCCATATGTTGGGCTCTCACTTGAGATGTCGTATGCTACATCAACGATTCCAAAGTCTCAGTTATATGAAATGTATGATATATAAAACATTAAAGTAATGAAATCAATGGCATGATAAATAGAGAATTGCTTATCAAAAGGTAATGAATATATAGTGTAAAGAATGACTCATTATAAGGTAGGGAAATCATTCCTTAGTCCTTGGATTACTTTTATCGATTCATTATGGGTACCGGACCACAATGAATCATTGAACTTTGAAGTAAAACATAGGACCAAAGGAGTTATTGAACAACACAACATAAAGAAGAAAAAGACTGAAAATAATCTAAGTGTACAAAGAGGAGCTCTCGGCCTAAGAGGATCAAAATCTAAAATATTCGCCCGAGTTGTTCTAAAATTATGTTTATGATATTAATATATTGTAATCATATAGAAAATGAGTTCTATGCTTTGAATACACTAAAACACATCATATTCATACCACAATTCACAACCAATGAATTAATTAGACACGTTTTATGCTAAGTGTTATTATGTGAATTAAAAGAATGATACTATGTTAAAGATATGTCCGAAAATTTTATGTATGAAGATGTTACGGTATGTTGTGCATACTTGTTGTTAGTATGACGTTATAAAGATGATATATTAATCAAATGCTAATATGAATGCTGTCCAAGATGTTTAAAAAAAATGTTATGCCTAAAGTTACATTATAAGGTTAGCTAAAAAGGATCTCCGTGAAATCCTAATTTGAGTTAATGATTGCCTTATGTCAATTAAATGGCTAACAAAAACATTCTTCAAAATTTATATGGGAATTTGTTATAATGTTATATCTAAATAATTATAATATTGGCTAATGTATAATTTATAGAAACTTAAGCATGATGCACATGAAAATTGGCTTATGCCAACAAATATGGTTATGAAATCTATGCCCAATTTTTATGCCAATAGTAATCGTGTGCCAATAAAATGGCTACCAATACATTGTATAAAAGTGATGTATATAAATGGCTATAATATTATGTTAAATAATTAAAAGATTGACTAATGTATAATGTATAAAAACTTAAGCATGTTGCACATGAAAATTGGCTTATGCCAACAAATATTGTTATGGAATCTATGCCCAATTGTTTATGCCAATAAAATTGCTAACAATACATTGTTTATAACTGATGTATGTAAATGTCTATAATATTATGTTAAATAATTAAAAGATTCGCTAATGTATAATGCATAAAAACTTAAGCATGTTGCACATGAAAATTGTCTTATGCCAAAATATATGGTTATGAAATCTCTGTCGAATTGTTTAGGCCAATACTAATCATATGTCAATCTTGTGTAGTTAGAGTATCAAATGATAATAGAAGCACTTCTAAACTAAATCAATGAACCCATAATAAAGAGCATGCCATTCATTGGGACAACTCCCAACATGTTCTAAAAGAATGACATATGAACACATGAAACTCATTGAATGAAGTGCTCATCGTCCATAAACGGTGATATAAATCTATAACACTAAAGTAAGTAAGTAACGTGAGTTAAAACATAATTAAAGGGGTCTAAATTAAGTAAGTGACCAGAATGACATTAGGTCATTCTTGGTCATTGCAGTTCATGATCCCGATGAGAGTCTTTAACTTCATCCTAGGTATAGCTTGTGTCTATATCATCCTACGAATAAATTAAATGAAAAATATGAAGTACGAATGAACGAATGAAGCAGACTCTGTGTTTGCTAAAGAAGACCCTTGAGTTGAGGTCCCATATGTTGGGCTCTCACTTGAGATGTCGTATGCTACATCAACGATTCCAAAGTCTCATATATATGAAATGTATAATATATAAACATTAAAGTAATGAAATCAATGGCATGATAAATAGAGAATTACTTATGAAAGGTAATGAATATATAGTGTAAAGAATGACTCACTATAAAGTAGGGAAAACATTCCTTAGTCCTTAGATTACTTCCATCGATTCATTATGGGTATGGGACTACAATGAATCATTGCACTTTTAATTAAATTATAGGACCAAAGGAGTTATTGAACTACACAACAAAAAGAAGAAAAAGACTGAAAAATAATTTTAATGTACAAAGAGGAGCTCTCGGCCTAAGATGATCAAAATCTCAAATCTTCGCCCGAGTTGTTCTATATTTATATTGATGATACTAATATATTGTAATCATATAGAAAATGAGTTATGTGCTTTGAATGCATTAAAACACATCATATTCATACCACAATTCACAATCAATGAATTAAGAATGTCTAGTGCCTAAACTTTCCAGAAATAGCATGTCGTTTAAGAAGAGCTTTCATTGATCATGCATAGCTTTATGTGTATGCGTGCATACACCCATTATTATTAAAAGTTGTGTACTAACCCCCTACAGTTTACTATTTTTATAGGTGAAGATCAGAGGACCGGTTGACGACACTTGCAGCTGTTTGGACTTAAGCGTTTCTCCAAACCATTTTGTAGGTCCTTATGATTTCGAGGATGCTACAGATTTAGTATAGCCTTAGTTTTAGACATAGCTAGAGGATTTTGTCTGCAGAGTTTCTTTCACACCTTCATTTTGAAGCTTTGTAATAAGTCCATGGTTGGCAAACTATTTATGATATATTCATCTTCAGTTTCGAATTGATTATTTATGTTAGATGGTTGTTCTCTTATGTTGAGCTTAGTATATGATGTATCTAGTTAATAATTATATGAAGTATATCTTTACTTCATACATATAAGAAGTTTTAAAATTTCCGCAAATTTAACTAGATGAATGTGATGAATGCAAGATGAGGCTTGTCTACGACCTCTGAGAGGTCAACGACGCCGGTTGTGATCCGTATTCCAGAATCCGGGTCGTGACACAAAGTAAAGAGACTTTGAAACCCACATATGCCAACTTTACTGGAGGATTACAAGTTCAACTAATATAATTCAAATAAAAAAACATAAATGTAAACTAAAATTGCCATAGAAATAAATCTAACTAAAATTTATAATGGAAATAATTAAATACAGTCGAAAACGAAGAAATAAGGTGAAGAGGGGTTTAGAAGAACACGAATTGGAGACTCAACTACTTTTGGTCTTTGATCATTTAATTTGAAGGTCTAAATTTTGTGCCTTACGCACACAATATTAGCTTTCTAACCTTTCATATCATCTTCTATTTCAAAATATAAGTCGAGGTAGGAAGACTAAATAAGAAGATTTGAGCCTCTGCGCCCCAATATCGAAGTGCCAAGGGAGAATATGGAATGAAGTAAAAGGAATTCATGACCAAATATGGTAAATACTAGGAATTAAAAATTATTTGAAAATACACAAGCAACAATGAATATGGGGACGGAACAAAGAAACAAAGGAATTAACTCACAATAGTTGATCACAATGAACTTGACAGGCTAGACACAATACAAGCAATAGCCAATTTAGATGACGCAGAGAAGGAAACTAAAATAATCATTAATTATAGATGTCACGACCCAATTTCTCATGTCATCATGACACCTACTACACCCCGCGAGTAGGTAATCTTAACCCGTAGTCCGGAGCCATAAGCTATGAACTACCAAATGGAAGACAACTGCAAGAAGTAAGGGCATAGAACAACAAAAGGAAGTATAATTAACAAAACCTTCCAAAGACCCGACATAATTTAGTAGTTGATCACGTAATTTTAAATATGAGACAATGCTTTCACAATTATAACACAAGTAGAAGTTGTCTCTATATTCATTACTAAGCGTAGGCAAAACATATGTAATGTCATGACCCAACCCACCAGCCGTGCGGGCACTTACTCTAACGCCTATGTAGCAGAACCCTCATATCCAATAGTTAAACATGCAGAAAATTTAAAGAAAATAGACATAATTACCAAAAACATGACTTTTATAAAAGAAATTTCATACACACTTTTACTTAAAACTTGTATGTAATTTAACAGCTCCCATGTATCTAGTCTAAATATGTACAAGAGCTACTAGGAGTACAACTGAGCAAGATAAATAAAAGACACATCTCCCACCATGTAGAAGGAAGAATAGAAGTTGTTGGAAAATTTGTTCTTCTTCACGTAATGAAACATCACCAATACTTCATCCAGACTATGTCAAAAGACATAGCAAGAGTAGTATCATTACAATCACATGAACTGGTAGGCATCATCGGTCAACTCGACGCCACAACATAACATATAAAATAAACTATTAAGATCATCAATTAAACACTTTGCTTCTTCACATTTGGCTCTTCTTTGAATACCTTCCATCTACACCTGTACTTTGAAATCCACCACCTTCTCAACAACTTACTCACTCGATTCTTGATCAAAACAATAACATTCTAAAACATTAACGAAACCCCCAATTCCACAAACGAGCATTCCAACAAATTATTGCACCACTCGCTTACTTTCCCGTCACATTACTCAATCATGGTCACATAGTACACTACGAGAAATATCCTTACCACCAAACTGAATCTCCTTCCCTAAGGTGAAACCCACCTATGCATATTTCATCACATACTCTACCTCTACTTCCCTTTTACAATTACAACACACGGACAACCTCCCTATTCATTACTCATCATTTGAACCCTTCTGTCATGCCTCGAGTCTACCCCCTGGATGTGGCCAGCACTTAATGACTATTTTTGGGTCTCAGCAAATCCTAGGCATCATTTTCTTAACTAAGTAAAAGACAACTCATTATAAGAAAGAAAACGTTCTCAATGAATTACTTAAAGTATAATAACTTGGCCAAAATGGAACTTAAGTCCTATATGATCAAATATATGTAAATAAATAGAATTAAAATGGACTAACTCAATGACTATCTGTCCATGAAGCCTCTATAATACTAAGATGAATTTTGGGATAAACCCCTAAACATTTTATAATGTAAAGACTGAAACAATAAAAGAGTCCTTCTGATGCAAGGATGCTCACCACTGAATCTAAATGCCCAAACTAGACCAACGAGGTGCTGGATGCTGATCGTGATTGCCTATCTCTGCATCATAAGACGTTGCAGGCCTACATACATCAATACATTGAATGTACGAATATGCGATTTGGAGTGGTATACAAGAACTTTAAGATTGAAAGGAATAAGAAGAAACTTACCTTGACTATGCTCAACTCATGAATAATTGAACTTAATATAAGGCAAATAAACACATGCGATATAATATATAAATCTTTGTAAAATAGTAAAACGCAACTTAGTTCGTTAAAGAAAATGCAATAACAAACTCAACTATACTTATTTATAAAAGTAATAGTTCATGTGGGACATTCTCTAACCGACAACCATCACTATGAGCCTAAGCGATGGTATAACTTCTTACCTCACATTGCAAGAGGACTTTCTTATACCTGTTAGCAGTATAGAACCGGAACTGCTAACTGGATGCACTAGTCTATACTAAAAAACAATAAGGAATCATCTAAAAGTATGACCCTTTTTCTGTCCATGTTGGCCACATGGTTTATGGGGGCTTGAGTTAATATTAACTCAGATTCGTATATCGGTGCTCAATAATACCCCCAAAATACTTAGATAATATGTTTATAAAAAAGCATCTTCCCTGGTTGGTAATTGACATTTTTTCCCTCACCTTCTTTTCTTATCTTTTCTACCAAGCCCTCAGCACAAAAGAAATTTTCTAATCTGAACTAAAAGTTTTTTACCACAAAACGCTTAAAATGAATTTGGAAATAAATGGGTAAAAAGACTAGTTTGACCTTCCTTAAATTCGGATTTGAGTTTCCTTACTTTAATAGCCCAAGTACCTAAATGCATATCTCCCTCATAAGATATCGAAATCATATCTCCCTCATACGATATTGAAATCCTGCAGATCGACGCCATTGAAATATATTTTCAAATGCTTTCCAACCATATAAAGAACTAACTCTAACTCATCCAGAGGTAGAAGTTATAGCCGCTTGAAAATGACCAAAAACTCACTTTCTGAACTCTAGGAAATTTTCCAGATTTTCTCTTCTCTTTACAAGAGTAAAAATTTTAGTTTCTTACCTTATTCCAAGCTACTACGAGTTACGAGATGTTATAGTATGTCCCCTTTGGGAAAATTCGTCCTTAACTGAGATTTCTTTCACTATCCTAAGAATAGTTACATCAAGTTCACCACTCAAAATTAAAAGCATAAAACATGGTTACTCATAGTTTATAAAGTACTTAAGAAGAGAATTAGTACCTTTATTTTCATTCTCTCCGGATTCGAAGAGATGTGGATATGTCTTTTTCATATCCTCTTCAATTTCCCTAGTTGATTTTTAAATAAATTGGTTCCTCCAAAGGACCTTTACTGAAGCAACTTCATTTATTCTCAACTTGTGAAATTTCCGATCTAAAATATAAACTGGAATCTCCTCATAGGATAATCCATCATTAATTCCAACCTTTTCAGTTTTTACAATCAAAGGGGGATCACCCTTTCTTTTCTTCAAAATGGAGATATTTAATATTGGATGAACCGCTTCTAAATCTTGTGGTAGCTCGAACTCATAAGTTACATTGTCAACTCTCTTGGATATCCTATAAAGTCCAATATATCGGGGACTAAGTTTCCCTTCTTACCAAACCACATAACACCCTTCAAGGGTGAAACTTTTAGAAATACCCAATCAGAAGCTTCAAACTCTAATGGCCTCCTCCTAATATTCTGTGCATGAATTTTGACGACTCTACGCCATTTGCAATATCTCGTGAATCACCTTCACCTTACAAATAGATTGGCGAACTAGATATGGTCCTATCAACCCTGCTTCACCAACTCCAAACCACCCAATAGGAGATCTGCATCTTCTCCCATACATAGCTTCATATGGAGCCATTTGGATGCTCGAAATGTAGCTATTGTTGTAAGAGAACTCAATGAGAGGTAGGTGATCATCCCAATTCCCCTTGAAATCAATCACACAATCTCTCAACATATCTTCGAAGGTCTTGATAGTACTCTCTAGTTGCCCATCCGTTTGAGGATGAAAAGCAGTGCTAAAGTTCAGTATTGAACCCAAACCTTTCTGGAAAGACTTCTAGAACTGAAAAGTGAATTGTGCACATCTATCTAAAATGGTCGACACTAGTACTCCATGGAATCCCACCACCTCCTTAATGTATCACTTAACATTATCCGCTGTTGAATGAGTGATCTTTACCAGCAAAAAGTGGGATGATTTTTCCATTCTATCCACAATCACCCAAGTTGAATCATGCTGCCTGCGAGACCTTGATAACCCTGTGATAAATTCCATCTTAATCATCTCCCACTTCCACTCAAAAAGTGCTATATTATGAGCCAACCCTCTAGGCCTTTGGTGTTGACTTTAACATACTGGCAATTTGGGCACTTGGAAACAAACTCAGTAATGCTCTTCTTCATACCCTCCCAACAATAAACCTCTCTAAAATCGTGGTACATCATTGTGGAACCCGGATAAAGGAAATATCTTGATCTATGGGCCTCCTCCGTGCTCCTTTCTTGGAGTCCATCCTCCATAGGTACAGACAATCTACCTTGATATATCAATAAAACATCTCCCCCCTTTTCAAAAGCTAATACTCTTTTCTTATGAACATTTTCCTTCAAGTCAAGCAAAAGGGGGTCTTGGTCTTGCTTTTCTTTAACTTCTGACACAAGTGATGAATCTGCCCCATTTCTCACCACTATCCTCTTTCTATGGAATCCATAAGTTTGACTCCCAGGCGTGCATGTCTATCCACATCTTTGGCTACCTTTCTCTTTTCTTCCTCTATATGGGTAGTACTTCCAATGGGTAATCTTCTTACAGCATCAGCAACCACATTAACCTTACCTGGGTGGTTAAGAATACTCATGTCATAATCCTTGAGTAATTCTAACCACCTCTTCTTTCTGAGATTTTGCTCTTTCTGGGTGAACACATACTACAGGCTCTGGTGATCTGTGAATATATCAACATGAACACTGTATAAATAGTGAACCCATATCTTCAACGCAAATACAACAACAACCAACTCTAAGTCATGGGTTGGGTAATTCTTATCATGAACCTTCAACTATTTGGAGGCATAATCTATGACCTTTCCATTTTGCAGTATTAAGCAGCCCAAACATACTCTTGATGCATAAAATTACACTACAGAACCTTGAGTACGCTCTGGTAAGGTCAAAGCCGAAGCAGAAGTCAACCTCTTCTTCAACTCTTGAAATCTTTTATCACAATCTTTAGACCATTAGAACTTAATTGTCTTCAGAGTAAACTTGGTCAAGGGAGACGATATGGACGAAAACCCTGAACAAACCTTTTATAGTAGCCAGACACACCAAAGGAACTCCCAATATCAGTTGGAGACATGGGTCTAGGACAACTCTAAGCTGCTTCAATATTTTGGATATCAACTCTAGTTCATTCACCGATAAATATGTTGCCCAAGAATGCCACAGACTTAAGCCAAAACATACACTGGGAGAACTTAGCATACAACTCATTTTCTTTCAAATTCATAAGTACTATTATGAGGAGAGTAGCATGATCTTCTTCATTCCTTGAATAGATAAGTATGTTATCAATGAAGACGATAACTAACAGATTAAATAAGGTTTGAAAACTCTATTCATAAGATCCATGAATGTTGTAGGTGCGTTGTTCAAACCAATGGATATGACCAAAAACTCATAAAGCCCATATCTGGTTCTAGACACTATCTTTTGAATATCACATTTTGTAACCTTCAACTTATGGTAGCTTGATCCGAGATAAATTATAGAGAAGTAGGAAGCACCCTGAAGCTGGTTAAAAATATCATCTATGCTTGGAAGAGGATACTTATTTTTTTATGGTAACCTTATTCCGTTGGAGATAGTCTATGCACATCCTAAGGGAACCATCCTTATTTCTCACAAACAAGACTGGATCACCCCAAGGTGATACACTTGGTCGAATAAGACCCTTATCTAAAATATTTTTCACTTGCTCTTTCAACTTCTTTAAATCTACTGGTGCTATTTTATATGGTGGAGAAGAGATAGAACGAGTATTTAGAATGATGTGTACACGGAAGTCTAATTCCCTCTCAGGAGGAACTCCGGGTAGATCATCAGGAAAGACTTTCGGAAACTTTTTTACTGTAGGAACTAACTAAAGGGAAGGTACCTCAGCACTTGAGTCATTAACTATTACTAACTAAAAGATACACATCTTTGAAGATAACTTTCTCACCTTAAAGTATGAAATTAAATGACCATTAGGCACTGCTGAACTACTACAACATTGTATAACTGGCTAATTAGGAATCTGAAACATGAAAACTCGACTTCTACTATCTATTGACACATAAATGGCATGAAGACAGTCCATACCTAAAATGACATCAAAATCTACCATGTCTAACTCCACTAGATCAGCCATAGTTTTATTGTAATTGATAGAAATAGGACAACCACGATAGACTCTTTTCTCTACCATAGACTCTCCAATAGGTGTAGAAATACAAAAAGGGTCACAATGTTTCTCAGGAAGAATCTCAAACTTATTTGCACCATAAGGAGTTACAAAATATAAACATTCTCCTGGGTCAAAGAAAGCATAAACATCAAAAGTTAAGACTCTCATCATACCCGTGACGGCATCTGGAGATTTCTTTTGTTCTTGGCGGGTAATGATTGCATAGAGATGGTTTTCCCCTACGCCCTTACCAGAAGTGGTTCCTCTAGGTGCAGCTCTGTCTGGTGGGGCAACAGATGAAGTTTGAGCTCTATTTCCCGGAATTCCACCACCCTACTTATTCTTAGGACACTCTTTTAGGAAATGACCCTTTTGCCCGCACTTGAAAGAACCCGAGTGGCCATCAGGACACTTACCGGCGTGGTTCTTACCACACCTACAACATAGAGGAGCCCAACTACTTCCTTGTGCCACACACCTTGGGATTGGTCTAGTTAGCCTTGAAGTGTTGCGAATTCATGCCATTGTACTCACCTTTATTTCTGGGCGCACGTGCACTAACAAATGAATGTTCATGCTCCTTTTGTTTTTGAAACTGTGGCCCATTTGAACCAACCTTCTACTGCCTAGACTTATTCCCACTTTTAACATTCTTGTTCCTATACTCCTCTCTGTCCCTCATCTTCTCCTCTTCAACTTGATGCACATAAGTCATCAATATGGATATATCCATGTCAAAGATCAGCGTTGAATCTCTTCCCTCTTTACTTGATGCACGACCCAAGGCAGCAACAAATAAGCTCATTCTTCTCCTCATATCTTTAACCTTTTAAGTAGTATAGCAAGACATTTGGCTGAAGTAAAACACATACTCATGAACACTCAAGGAGTCCTGTTTCAGTGTAAGGAACTTCCGTACCTTTGGCTCTTTCAATTCTTAGGGAAAGAAACGCCCCAAGAAAGCCTCTTCAAAACAGGCCCAACCAAGATGTGTGCATCCTCATATCTACCCTCGTTCCATTGATCTAACCAAGTCCACACGGATTTTTCATTTGATATTAATCTAGATCAACTCTCTCAGCATCAACCATATGCGTTACATCGAAAATATTCTTCCACTCTTCCACAAAGTTTTCTGGATCCTTGACTGTCAACCCCTTCTTGCTGAGATCCTCTCTGTTACCCGACTTTGTTAGTGACTCTTGGCTTAATATTTGGATAGCCTCGCGGAACTCGATATTGCTGACTCCTTCTTCATGTTGCATGTTTGGTGCATTAGGTACCTCTAGATCCTCTATATTTCTTATGGATGGATGTACTCTTGCTTCTCTTCATGGAGGCATGATAATTTGAAACACGCGTAAGCACGAATTAGAGAGAAACTTTTTAGAGATAAACTATAACGCACCAAAAGGATATAAAAGAAGTGAGGAATTCCTAAATGTTGCAGCCCCCTAATCATAGATGTGGAGTGCTTTATACCAATGACAAAGACCGTACAGACACAACTTCATAGACTCCCTACAACTCCTGAACCTTGTGCTCTAATGTCTAGTTTGTCACGCCCTGAGTCTACACCCTAGACGTGGTCGGCACCCATGACCATTTCTGGTCTTGAGCGAACCCTTGGTTTTTCTTACTTAACTCAGTGGAAGACTTAATCATTATATGAAAGGAACGTTCTCATAGAATTACTTAAAATATAATAACTTGGGAAAAATGGCACTTAAGTCCCATATGATAAAAATATCTGTAAATAAATAGAGACTAAACTGAACTGACTAATTGATTATCTATCTATGAAGCTTCTATAATACTATGATGAATGTTGGGACTAACCCCTCAATATTCTATAATGTAATGACTGAAACTTAACTCCTATGTGGATCGAGTAGTCTATTTTAAATATCACTAAAGAATCATCTAAAAAGTATGACTTTTCTTCTGTACATGTTTTCTATTGGTTTACGGGGGCTTGAGTTAATATGAACTTGTGCCCTACCAATACTACTTCCAAAATACTTAGCTCATGTATTTTTAAAAATAACTTCTTCTCTGGTTTGAGTTAACTGATCAAAGTTAGTTTAAAAGCTCTCTTGGAAATCATATTTTTCTTTTTACAAATACTAGACAAAGGCTTTGTTGGAAGACTAGCTTCCTTTTTCTTACTCAAAATGTGAAAACTTTTATAACTCTTACTGAATACTTAGTTTCCTTATAACTTTTGAGAAATAAACTCAATTTTTACTCTTTACTGAACTTGAAAATCTTGACTTTCACTCTACTCCTAGGAAATACTTAGTTCCCCTATATTTTGTAGAGGAAAGACTTCAACTTTTACTCTTTACTTGGACTTGAATATTGAGGCTTAATGTTAAAACTTTTAATAAAGACTCTTGAAAACTTTAAGAAACTTTACTTTTGCTTGATTCTTAGCTTCTATACTTGACACTTAACTCCTTTGAATTTGATGTTAACTTTCCTTGAATTGGATTACGCATTCAAGGTTATGATTTGTGTTCTTTAGTGATTTCTAGGTGCTACGAAATCATTTGAAGTAATTACAATGATCGGAAGGTATTAATGTACTTTATAAGGACATAAAAAGGCTAAACTACTAAAACTAGGGAAAAAATGTTGATCCAGACGCATTGGTGGTGCGCCGCGCCAAGCCCTAGTTGACTGAGGCCTATTTTGGCGCGACGCACGTGGCCTTGCGGAGGGGCGTCTTACAAAATTTTCAACTCATTTCTGGTTTCAAATCTCCTAAGCCTCCATGGTCTAATCCCCAAACCCCTAGAATCATCAATACCTTCAATACCCATTAGATCTAAACCCTAAACAACATTGGAAACTACTAATTAACATCATTGGGCCAATCAACTCAACAAAAAACGGATTCGACGAGATTATCAATAATTCACTTATAATAATGTAATCAATTCTCAAACTTCTGAACTGAAACAAGATTCGTGTGAGGATGAATTAACCCAACACGAAAGAGCTCGCATACCTTGATACGGATCACCCCCGACGAATTCCTCATATTCCCTTGGCGAAACTTTGACCTCTTTTCTCTTCTCCTTCTTTTCTTCTCTTTTCACCCAAGCCCTAAGCGTAAAAGAACTGTTGTAATCTGCATTAAAACCTATTTTTATCCCAATTAAACCCTTAGAAGGGTAAAATGACTAGTTTGACCTTCCGTAAGTCCGTATTGGACTTTCCTTACCTCAACAACCCATCATTCGAAAGGCATATTTCCCTCATATGATAATGAAATCGTGCAAACTCAACGTCATTGGATCTTTCCAAGTGACTTCAAAAAAAATAAAGAATTGACTCTTAGTCATCCTGAGTTACAAGTCATGGCTGTTTGAAAATGACCAAAAACTCATTTTCTTAACTTTAGAAAATTTTCCACATTTTCCTTTTTCTTTCTAAAAGTGAAAATTTTATTTTCTTAGCTTATTTTCGGCTACTGCGATTTACGATAAGTCACACCTTTGACCTTCCTATGTACCCCATAACTCCAATCAATCACAAGGACAATCCAATTGTAACAACCCTAAACATTGATAAGATAAGAAATGCTTAATGTATCAAGAATGCCTATGATTAGACAAGGGTTCACACGGATTGATGTGCGTATAACCAGAGCTCGGAACTACAGCCAAGACAACTAACTTTGGGAGTTAGTTGAGCTTGTAAAGGTTGGGTCCAACCATGTAGGGCTCTCGAATATGAAGATTTACTTTAAGGAGTCTTTATCGAACTTAACAAGGGAAAATCTTAGGTTTGGAGGGTTTAGGGGTAAAATGGTCTTTTTCCAGGCTAAGGGTAGTATTGTAATTACTCCCAAAATATACAATTAATTATTTAATTAATAAGGTGGATGGGTATTTTGGGGAGAGAAGGCCGAAATTGGGCTCTTGAAGTGAAGTGTTGCTCTACCCGAGTTCGAACCTAGGTAGAAGCAATGAATTAAAGTGATTTTTTATTTAAGATATTGAATTAATGTAATTAATTAATAATTATTATTAATTATCTGATTTAAAATAAAATAAAAATCAGATTTTTATTGAATAAAACAAAACCTTATTGACTAAGTCCTAAAACTAGACTCCTACAACTCTCACTCTCTCACGTTTATCTCTCCACTCTCACGCTCAATCTCTCTTATTCTTTCTCACATTTTTTCTCCGCCTAAATAAGATAAAAAAGCAGAAAAATAAACCATGTTTTTCACCCTTGATGAACTCACACGAAATCACAAGAAAACAAATGTTAATCGTACACTAGGCAATGGGAGGTTTTCATTTGAGTGGAGTTGATATTGAGGAGGCTTAGACGTGTGCTTGGGTGAAGTTTTTGTGAAGAAATTCAAGATTTTAAAGTCAAAAAGGGATGGTTGCTCTTCTCTCTTGATCCTTTTCCCAACAGACCTTTTAAGTTTCAGAATATTCATTGCATTAACGAGGATTGTTGCCCGTTGCATGTGCCTGTCACTAGCTCCCATTGAATCGTAGGCTGATTATGTTTGCTGGTAGAAATCGAGGGATGAAACGTGTTTTCTTGATGATTATGTGTTTATATGTATGTTTGTAATTATGTGACTTATGTTGATGTTTCCGAAAATGTAACTACGTGTGTATGTGTGTGTTGTCGTGGCTATTGTTCATGCTTTAGGACTTGAAATGGCATGATAGTTCTTTATATTTCATGTACACATGTTGATGTAAATGTGATGTTCATATTTGTTGAAATGTGGCTGATTTGAGGCATAATGTGTTGCCTAAACGAATACATGAAGACGCACCTAAAACGTTCTAAATGCACTACGATATTCCCCTAAGAACAAAGGTGTAACTTGATGAAAGGATGCTGAAAAATTAAAAGAAAATTTCCAGCTTCAATTGATGAATTTTGGTCATCAAAGATTGTTTAAAATGTTGAAAAAATGAATTAAAACAAGTGAAGTCATGGAGGATTTAACCCGTGACATCACCATGTTAAAAACCATGAAAATAAAGAAGTAAAAGAAATGTGGTGAAGAGGATTCGAACCTTGGTATTGGCTGGAAAATGTAACTTAAAAAAATAAGAAATGAGAGGAGTGGGATTCGAACCAGCCACCTCTCAATAATATTTAAGGAAGAGTAAAAGAAAAATAAAATAAAATGAGAGGCGTGGTAATCGAACCCACGACTTCTAGGTAGTGAAGGAGAGTAAAGAAAATGAAAGAATGAAATGTGAGGAGTGGGAATAGTACCCACGAACTCTAGGCAGTGAAGGAGAGTCAAAGGAAATGAAAGAAAAGAGATGTGAGGCTTGGGAATCGAATCCACGACCTCCTAGGCAGATTTAAGGAGAAAAAATAAAAGAAATTAAAGAGGGGCTGTGGGGGATGGAAGCCACAACCCCTCGGCCAAAGGAGAGAAATTTAAAGGCAATGAAAGTACAAATGAGGTTGTGGAGGTTCGATCCCACATCGTCTTAGTTCCATTAAGCGGAAAATGAAGAGAGAAATTAAGGGAAAAATAAAATGAAGGCATTGGGGCTCAAACTTGGGTCCCCAAGCCGTATGGATCAAACCAAAATGAATAAAAAAATGTAAGTGTTGTTCAAGTAATTTGCAAACCGGGTTCCCTTGCCCAAATTCCGCATTGATACATAAGTCATGCATGAATTAAATATTCATGAATAATGTTGCCTACTTAGATCGAAATAGATCTTCGCATACATAGAAGATGTATAAGTCTTGTACCACATAATCTTAGGAAGATATGAATAACTTAAACGAACTATGAATGAAGCCTCATGGCATGTATGTGTAGATCCATAGGTCTAACATACATTAAAAAAAATAAGTGAACCTAAGATGTATGTAATGAAATTATGTAACCCTAGAAGGATTAAGTAAGAGTGTAAAACACACTAAAAGGCCAAGTACATTGAAATATGATGAAACGAATATTATGTAATGAAATGATGAAACCATAGAAGGTTTGAGACTGTGAAGTATTAAATTGGCCAAGTACATTGGCATATGATGAATTGAACATTCACGTAAACAGGGGTGAGTAATTTTGAAGAACAAATGTGCTAAAGTTAATGAATCTTGTGACAACATGATATGAGGCTAATGTAAAAGATAAGAGCTATCTAAAATGAACCTAAGTAAATGTTACCAAAATGTACTCACCTATGAGAGTGTAAAGTTAATGAAGTGAACAATCTCTATGAACACTCTAATGAATGTATTGAGATTAACACACTTATTACTAATGATGAGATGAGAAATCATCTATTGAGCTATGATGTTCTTATACTATAAGCCAGCTTCCATGACGTATGAGTTGAATGTAATGGAAATTTATACTGAGCACCGATAGACTAGCTATGAGCGGTGATGGCTTCTTTCGAGAAGGGCGGAGGTTCACGTAATTCTCATGAGATGAGACTTTCCGGCATGCCGGGTATGGGTATCCTTATATCCCCTAGTCTTCGAACCTATACTACCAATATAGGGATCGGGCGGGGTTCAATTCCCATGTATGCTAGCATGTTTTGGGTCACTTTGGCCGTTGATTCCATCTTTTTTCTATGTGGGGTTTCATGACACTAGATTTCATGATGCTCACATGATCTATATCGGTTAAAGTTAAAGTTCCCAATGAATGAATTAGGCCAGCCTCAAATGATGCACATAAGGAAATGAATAATACCAAAGGTGTTAGGATAGGATAATCAAGAGGTGAGTTAGATTCAAGTAGTGACATTAGGTCATTCTTGGTCATTGCACAACGAACCGGATAAAAGTCTTAAACTACATCCTAGGTATACGATACAAAAGCAGAAAAATAAGATATAAAAGCAGAAAAATAAACCAAGTTCTTCAACCTTGAAGAACTCACACGAAATCATAAAAAAAAAATGTTAATTGTACACTAGGCTAAGGGAGGTTTTCATTCGAGTGGAGTTGATATCGAGGAGGCTTAGACGTGTTCTTGGGTGAAATTTTTGGGCAGCAAGTCACGATTTTAACGTCAAAAAGGTATGGTTTCTCTTATCTCTTCGTCCATTTTGCAAGAGACCCCTTAAGGTTCAGAATATTCATTCCGAAAACTAGAACTGTTCCCCGTCGCATGTTCCTGTCACTAGCTCCCATTGAATAATAGGCTGGTTATGTTTGCTGGTAGAAAACTAGGGATGAAACGTGTTTTGTTGATGATTATGTGTTTATATGTATGTTTCAAATTATGTGACTTATGTTGATGTTTCCGAAAATGTAACTACGTGTGTATGTGTGTGTTGCCGTGGCTATTGTTCATGGTTTAGGACTTGAAATGGCATGATAGTTCTTTATATTTCACGTACACATGTTGATGTAAATCTGATGTTCATATGAGTTGAAATGTGGCTGATTTGATGGATAATATCTTGGCTAAACGAATACATGAAGACGCACCTAAAACTTTCTAAATGCACTACAAAATTCCCCTAAGAACTAAGGTGTAACTTGATAAAAGGATGCTGAAAAGTCAAAAGAAAATTTCCAGCTTCAATTGATGAATTTCGGTCAGCAAAGAGGGTTCAAAATGTTGAAAAAAATGAATCAAAATAAGTGAGGTCATGGAGGATTGAACCCGTGACCTCACCATGTTAAAAACCATGAAAATAAAGAAGTAAAAAGAAACGTGGTGATTGGGATTCGAACCAAGGTATTGGCTGGAAAATGCAACTTGTAAAAATAAGAAATGAGAGGAGTGGGATTCGAACCCGCCACCACTCAATAATATTTAAGGAAGAGTAAAAGAAAAAAAAATAAAATGAGAGGCGTGGGAATCGAATCCACGACCTCTAGGAAATGAAGGAGAGTAAAGAAAATGAAAGAATGAAATGTGAGGAGTGGGAATAGAACCCACGAACTCTAGGCAGTGAAGGAGAATCAAAGGAAATGAAAGAAAAGAGATCTGAGGCGTGGGAATCGAACCCACGACCTCCTAGGCAGATTTAAGGAGAAAAATTAAAAGAAATTAAAGAGGGGTTGTGGGGGTTCGAACCCACCACCCCTCGGCCAAAGGAGAGAATTTGAAAGGCAAGAAAAATAAAAAGTAAATGAGGTTGTGGGGGTTAGATCCCACATCCTCTTAGTTCCATTAAGTGGAAAATGAAGAGAAAAATTAAGGGAAAAATAAAATGAAGACATTGGAGCTCGTACTTGGGTCCCCAAGCCGTATGGATCAAACAAAAATGAATAAAAAAATGTAAGTGTTGTTCAAGGAATTTGAAAACCGGGTTCACTTTCCCAAATTCCGTATTGATACATAAGTCATACATGAATTAAATGTTCAAGAATAATGTTGCCTACTTAGATCGAAATTGAGGTCTTGGCATACATACAAGATGCATAAGTCTTGTACCACATAATCTTAGAAAGATATGAATAACTTAAAGGAACTATGAATGAAGCCTCATGGCTTGTAGTATAGATCCTTAAGTCTAACATACGTTTAAAAAAACTAAGTGAACCTAAGATGTATGTAATGAAATGATGTAACCCTAGAAGGTTTAAGTAAGAGTGTAAAACACTAAAAGGACAAGTGCTTTGGCGTATGATGAAACGAATATTATGTAATGAAATGATGAAACCTTATAAGGGTTAAGTAATAGTGTGAAACACACAATTGGACAAGTACATTGGCATATGATGAATTGAACATTCACCTAAAAAGGGGTGAGTAATTATGAAAAACAAATGTGCTAATGTAAATGAATGTGGTAACAACATGATATTAGGCTAATGTAAAAGATGAGAGCAATCTAAATGAGCCTAAGTAAATGTTACCAAAATGTACTCACCTATGAGAGCGTAAAGTTAACGAAGAGATAAGTCTCTATGAACACTCTAATGAGAGTATTGAGATTAACACACTTAATACTAATGATGAGATGAAAAAACATCTATTGAGCTATGATGTCCTCATAATAGAAGCCAGCTTCCATGACGTATGAGTTGAATGTAATGGAAATTTATATTGAGCACCCATAGACTAGCTATGAGCGGTGATTCCTTTTTTTTGGAAGGGCGGAGTTTCACGTAACTCTCATGAGATGAGATTGTACGGCATGTCGGGTATGGGTCTCATTAAATCTCCTAGTCTTCGAACCTATACTGCCAATATAGGGATCAAGCGGGGTTCAATTCCCATGTATGCTAGCATGTTTTGGGTCACTTTGGCCGGTGATTACACCTTTTTTCAGTGTGGGGTTTCATGACACTGGATTTCATGATGCTCACATAATCTATGTCAGTTAAAGTTAAAGTTCCCAATGAATGAAAGAAGCCAACCTAGAATAATGCACATAATGAAACGAATAATACAAAAGGTGTAAGGATAGGATAATCAAGAGGTGAGTTAGATTCAAGTACTGACATTAGGTCATTCTTGGTCATTGCCCAACGAACCCGATAAAAGTCATAAACTACATCCTAGGTATAGCTGGTGTTTACACTGGCCCATGAATGAAATAAAATAAAGTACGTATGAATGAACGAAGTAGACTCTGTGTTTGGTAAAGCAGACTCCCTAGTTGAGGTCCCATATGTTGAGCCCTCAATATTGGGAAGTCTTAATGTCAAGTTGATGATTCCAAGTTCTCATGGCATACGAATGAATGATATGAACAATGTTATGTGTTATAGGATTTATGGTATGTGATCTGTGTACGCTGTTGTGTCATGTGTGCAAAATGTTAAATATGATTATGCTTGTTACTCTCATGGCATAACTTTCCTAATCAAAATTTTGAAAGCTCATAAACTTACCTAATCCAAATTTGTAAAGTTCACTCACTTTCCTAATCTCAATTTGGCAAGTCTACTGACTTGACCTGCTATAATCATGTTGCTAGGAAATAGCTATTCTTACTCATGCATGTCCTTGGTGTGTGCTTGCATATACCCATACTTAGTACAAGCGTGTAATAACCCCATACAACTCTAAGCTTTTAGGTGCAGGCACAGGTGCACACTAGAGTTAAATGATCATCGTTGCAGCTATTCGGACGTCGAGTATTCATTCGGACTTGGTAGGACTTCACGCTTTCGAGGATGCTTGCCCATTTACATTCTAGCTTAGTTGTAGGATTGAGCTGATGAAGTATGTTCCACTAGCGTTTCATTCCAATTTTTTTCAGACATTGTATGGGTGCAATTTTGGCAAGTACATCTATATCGTTATAATAAACTATTTCTTTCATTTGATTATCTTAATATTAGATGGTTGATGGTGAACAATTATATATGTAATAGAATGTTTAGTAAGCACGTTAGGAAACAAAAAATTTCAATTTTTTTGCTAAAATTAACCTAGATGAAGTAAGAATGTCGTATGTAGGCTTGTCTGTGACCTCTGAGAGGTCAACGACGCCGGTCTCGTCTAGGATCTAGATTCCGATCGTGACACCAACATAAAAAAGTCAAAGCATATAATTACTAAGTGCGACGTATACAATTGACTCAACACAACCATACCATCACATTCAGATATAGAACATATACAACAACATCGACATGAAGAGAAACAATGTATTTTACAATTCTCCAATATCACAATCATGTTAAGTATTTTGTCCTCTCATGGAACCTAAACCTAAAATGTTAGAGCATTGATGAGTCCACATATTGGACTCAATTAAGGTTATATTTTGGTAGTAACAATGTCCTTAAATACTTGTTTTGTCCAAACTAATCATGAATAACCTTGAGTTTTATGTATTTTGAGTTTGAGGAAAAGCATGGACACTACTTTGCAAAAAGGAGCAAAAAGGAGAAAAAGAACGAAGAAATGAAGGCCTGAGGATTGCGAGTCCACTTAGAGAATCACCGATAGGTCTAAAGATAACCTTTTGTTCTAGTTTGCTGAGACCTAAAGGAAAAAATCAAATCTATGGTGAAAAGGAGCTATCGCCGTATCACCGAGAAGTTTTGTGAAGCAGTAAATTATTTCCTAGTGATACAGAACGCGGAGATGCTTGGACTAAGACCAATAGGGTGATGAAATTTCAAAAGGGTGAGTAACTGATTTGATCAACGATACCGACTAACTACGCCGATTGATCCGCTGCAGAACTAACCTTTGAAAACTATACGTACTTGTTGAGTGTTTGAGCTTAGTATTGAAAATTATTAGACTTTCATCAATTTTTATCATATTTTTGTCAGTTTTTAAGCTCTAAGTTTGAGACGGTTTTTGGAGAAGAACTTGAAGACCAAAAGGGTTTCATTTCCAAAGATTTGGACTTGGGTCTCTTGGATTATTCATTCTTATCCTATAACAAGACCTAAATAATCATACCCATTAGAATGCAAGCTCATTTTTGGTATAAATTTCTATCTTTTGTTCATGTCTAGCTAAAATCCAAATTATTGGGGTGTGATTTGGTGAATATGGGTTTAGTTAGTTGTTGGGTCTTTCTTGTTGATAGTTTATTCATAATTTAATTTTTATTTAGTTTAGTAGTTGTTGATGAATCTAATGAGGTTGTGGTTGAAAATATAATCTCAAATATGTGTTTTGAGCTTGCTTGAGAGAGAAGTCGATATACTAAGACTACTAAATTTATTGCTGGCAGGAGTGGGTCGACGTGAGGTTTAGCTCGAGATAATGAACCCTAGTGTCACACCACACACTTACCTCGAGAGAGTTAGAGGGTTAAGTCGAAGGTTCTGCTTCATGCGAAAAGTGGGTGTTTGAGAGAAATCCATTTGAAACAAGGTAAGTTGCTCAACCGAGAGCTTATCCCCCATAAAGTCTAGCCTAGTCGGAATTACTCTATTCCCCCTCTCCTTGATTTAGAACTTTTTGTTAATTTTGTTGTTTTGCTTACTACTTGTGATAAAAGCCCTTATCGATAATTTACATTTTAGTCACCCCTTTAATTTAATATGTTTTTATTCGATAATATCTTAAGCTATAAGTAGTTAGAACTCAATTTTACTTTTCTATCGGTTCTAAAAACCACTCCCCATGGAAACCACCCAACCCTTGTTTGGTTTACAATACTACAGTACAATCGTCGACAATTGCATTGGAAGTTGTGTCTTTGATTATGTCACCAATCATACCCCATAAAATGGTATCTAATCTCATAGTTATGCAAAACCGTGGCAATCCAATAACAGCTAGTTATACAAGAACCTGGCAACCTGATCCATCTTTTATGCGAGAACATGGAAAGCCGATCCTAGTTAGTTATGCCAAAACATAGAAATCTAGTTAATCAAAAAACCACAATCACGCGCATAAGTATACCCTTAATAATCATACGATCAAGAAGTGAGTCATGGTATATACTTATTCGTGTGTCTCATTTATAACAAGTGTGAATCATCAATGCACATAATGAAACAACAACAAGAATACATCAAACCATCATAGTATTACAACCATCACCTACAAAGGGTTCCTCATCAGCCACCTCATAAAAAACCTAATGCAACCATACCCAGCCCTAATTTATCATCTAAGGTTTCTTTCTAGGGATTAAATTATAAAATATTCGGTGCACGAAGGCCTATGCAAAAATTCTACCTCTGATTCCAATATATTACGCAATTCGCACAAATTTAAACTACTCATTTCATAAAACATAGTGTACTAGGGCGTCAAGTAGTCACACAGACTTATTGATATCAATTCCTAGTTTCTGGCCTTCATGACAGTGATTTTGGCCAAGAATCTACAACCTATCATCATCCTCATGCTAGAAATTCCTTATCATTCTTTAGTAAGATTAGAGTAGTTTTTCTTAGGTTTCTAGGGTGTTTTAGGACTTATTTAGGTATTTTAGAAATATGTTGAAAATATGATTTCTCGTAAATTACATTTTGTCTCGTCTATCCCACTTTGGAGCAAACTTATACTGCGCTGGCGCCGCTGCCCTAAAGGCATCTAGATTGCCATGGCAGGACAATGGCCCAAATATTTCCTGAATTTTATTCCTCTTAATCAACGACACTTTGTGTAATTACAATGCAAATTTTCCATCGCTAATTGCATTAGAAGAGGAGGAAGAACATAATAAGGGATCGTCTAATGGCCCGAATGTGGAAGACTATTAAGGTCATCTTTTCTTGTGTTACTCCTGACAAGGAAATCCCCTGACTCGAGCCAGAGAACTATGAGGAGTTCCCTATGATGAATGATGTCTGGTCTGGTGTGATCGCCAAGAGGACCTTCACTTTGATGTCACACCACCCAGTCAGAGGGTTATTGAGTTGGTTTTCACCCTTCTTGGGCTTGTAATTCTATATCGTTGTTTCTATATTTTGACCCTCTTAGATCTTTGCAGCACCAAGATGCTTGTTTTTGCTGTCTGATGCAGCCTTTTGTTTATTCCTAAGGTTTTATACTCTATAATTTATATTGCTCGACAGTCGTAGGTCGGTAGTGGTGGGATGGGATACAATACGAGCTATGAAATTGTGGGTTAGGAGAAACACGGGAGATAGGATGAGTTTATGCCTCGCTCCGTTATTCTTTAACGAGCAAATCCGCGACCTCATTGTGACTGAACAAGAAACCAGGACAATGTTTTATGTGTCATTTTCTCTATCCTAATAATTCTCAAAGGTTCAAGCCTTACCCTTAAATTTTTGGATACTTCTTATACTAGGATAACGATTGTCTATGCCTAGTTAATGCCTTGATACACAAATCAATTAGTTTTAATTAATTCCGCGCCTGGTCCCTAGACATCCCCAGGATACACCCATACATTCACATGATTATTATTACACATAATTTACCTCATCGTATTCAAAAAAATACAATCTTATATTCAAAATAATTTCAGAAAACAAGAAGTACACACTCACAAATTCAAGTAGCAACTCATTGACAAGCCCTAACATTTTAAAAAGTTACCCCCTACAAAAACAACAATTACTGAGCATCTACCCATTTACACCGCCCCTAGCCGGATGCCAACTGGAACATTCCAAGTTCAAACTTTCCTTGCTTGTGTTCCTTCAGTCGTGACACGACTTCCATTTCATTTTGTTTGAGATATCAATTGGAATTAGGAGAAACAAATTGGACTCAACCCTTACCACAAGCGACAATTCACACTAATGTAGAGAGGGAGAGGAAACACTTCCTAGAATTCTTACTAGGTTCTTGAAGATTAGATGTGGACGTCAACACACCGATCCGTAGAAGTCTAGTCCATATTTTGCTCTTGTATGGGGAGAGCAACGAGCTAGGCTCTGATACAAATTTTTCCTGACCAAATACACCGGCCGTGCGGGCAACCACGCTAACAGTTAAGTAGGAGAATTCTCATATCCCAATTGTAGGCATTCAGAAATTTGAAGAAAACAGAGATAATTACCAAAAACATGACTTTTATGACTAACCTTTTCGTAGAAACTTTTAGTTAAAACTTGTAAAGTAATTTAACAACTCCCATTGATCTAGTATAAACATGTAAAAGAGCTACTAATAGTACAACTGTAAAAGATAAATAAAATGCACAACTCCAACCATGTTGAAAGAAGAATAGAAGTTATTGGAAAATTTGTTCATCTTCACCCACAAAATTTCGCAATCACAATCATGCATACAGAATATGTCAAAAGACATAGCAAGAGTAGTATCAGTACAATCACACGTACTGGTACGCATAATCTGTCAACCTGATGCCCATAACATACATAAGAAATAAACTAGTAAGATCATGAATTAAACTCCTCGCCTCTTCCCCTTTTGGCCCTTCTTAGAATACCTTCCATCTGCACCAGTACTCTAATTTCGAACAACCTTCATAAGAACTTACTCATATGATTAAAGATTATAGCCTAAACATACTAACACATTAAGCAAACCCCAAATTCCACCAACGAGCACTTAAATTAACCGTTGCGCCACTCTCTTACTTTCTTGTCACATTACTCAATCATGGTCAAATAGTAAACTATTAAAAACTTCCTTACTAATAAATCCAATCTCCTCCCCCTACGTGAAATCCCCCCTAATATTTCATCATAGAAACTACCTCTACTTCCATTTCGCAATTACAACACACAGACAACCATCACTATCCATTACTCTTCACTTGAACCTTTTCCCCTTCCACTATACCCCAGGTTTCCTCTTAATCAGAAGGACAGTCCAGCATAAATAGTCACAAAAAAAAAACTACTGAGTGCTACATATATGATTCAACACTAAAATATCATCACATTCAGATATAGAATATATACAATAACATCGACATGAAGAGCAAAAACTTATTTCACAATTCTCCAATATCACAATCATGTCAAGTAGTTGGTCCTCTCATGGAACCCAAACCAAAATTGTTAGTGCACAGTAACATGTAATCCAATAAAGTAGTTATGTTAGAACGTGGCAACACGATCCCAGTTATTTATGCCAAAACATGGAAATGTGATCCCATTTAGTAATGAAAAAACGTGGGAATCAGATCCATCTTTTATGATGGAATGTGGCAATACGATCCTAGTTTTGTATAACGGAACGTGGAAATCCGAACAATAAGCAAACCAAAATCACGCGCACAAGTATATTCTCAATAATCATACAATCATGAAGTATTTCATGGCATATAATTATTCATTTATCGCATTTACAATAAGTGTAAATCATCAAGAATCTGCAACACGTCATCATCCTCATGCTAGAAATTCCTTCTCCTTCCTTAGTAAGCTTAGAGTAGTTTTTCTTAGGTTTCTAGGGTGTTTTACGACTTATATAGGTATTTTAGAAATATGTTGAAAATATGATTTCTCGTAAATTACATTTTGTCTCGTCTATCCCACTTTGGAGCAAACTTATAGCGCGCTGGCGCCTCTGCCCTAAAGGTATCTAGATTGCCATGGCAGGACAATGGCCCAAATATTTCCTGAATTTTGTTCCTCTTAATCAATGACACTTTGTGTAATTACAATACATATCAAATTACCCCTCGTTCGGTACCCCAAAAACTTGTGCATGGGACATCACACGCCTGAATTAGATTATTACAAACATCGAGGATTTGTCCACTACGCAATCATGAAAATTGTTAACCTTTAACTTTATTCACATAAAAGAATGATATACCCTATATACCAGAGGAATATATGATGCTCCACACGATGAATAGAATGTGTTATAGTTACACATTCTTGCCCTCCAGGGTGTGATACATCACGCTGAGGCGGATCTCCCGCTAAAGCGAGAGATTGAGAAATAGAAAAGGGGGCGAAGGGAAAACATTTCCCCATTAAACCCTTGAACTCCTATAAATGCCCTAATTTCTTCAGGATCACTCCTCTCCAAACATTGAAACTTCAATTAATTTCACATTCTTTACGATTTTCACTTCATTACTTAATTAACAAGGATTGCATGTTACCTCTTAATCGGATAGATTCGGTTTTTTGGGTAGTTATTTGAAAAAATAACTTAGATTCATAGAAAAACGTAGCATTGGCACTTCCATTATGTACCCAACATTTCTACAATGTCTTGGACATAACAATTTCGTAAGAATATAGGTCAATAGGTACAAAAATGGGTGGGGAATGTTTAAGGGTCTTTTACTGTGAAACTCCTATTTAGGTCTCTTTTAGAAGTTATTTCCGAAATAATTTATTATTTAAGTTCAAGGATAATTTACATACTCTTCTCTACTAAAATTTTGTCCAAAATGGGGTTTTGGGACGAAAGGTGCCATTGTCGCGCCTGGTGTTCGTCTCTGGCGGCCTTCATCCCTCAATTGCGACCTTCATAGTCTTGCCAGGGTGGGATTATGGACGTTGTGGTATGATATGCAAGGCAGTGGCCTTAACCTTCTTACACAAATTTATTTTTTCTTATGTTTTTAGCCTTACATCCACTATCTTATCGCGTTCTAACTTATTTTCAACTTATTGCATGCTCTCAAAATTGTAGGTAGAAACGACGAACACTTACCTTTTGTTCACTTTCCAAATGCCTCTAGTCGAGAGAAGTTCCATGACTTTCATGACACTAAGTTTCGATATGAGATGGGCTTCCACTTACTGAACTTGGAGGAGAAGGAGCATGGCTTCTATGCTCGTTACATGGACTTGGGTTTGGCTCCCTTGATAGAGGCTCCCTCAAATTCTCGCTCTACCTGGGTAAGGGAGTTCTATGCCATCCTCCCTACCGTCCGCTAGGATGACTCTCACTATGTCATCTGTGTCTGGGAGTTGATATTACATTGAATGAGATTGTTATAACTGAAGTACTAGAGTTACTCGAGGTCGCAAATGCTGAGTTGAAGGCCAAGTTTCATGAAATGGATCTAGGTTGGTTATGGATACACTGATCGAACCTGCTAAACGTTACGAGGTCTATTGGGTTACAATAGAGGTTATTGCTAGCATTGATTTGTCACCGGATGCTAAGAGGTGGCTAAACTTGGTTACTAGGAGGATTCTCTTGTCGGGTAACCGCACATGCGACCTTTCCACAGGCCTTGGGAAGTGCGCTTTATAGGGAATACAGTTAATATGGGGGCACAAACATTTAATAGTGGAATATATCTACCGGGTAACAAGAAGGCTTTCTTCTAATCGGTCTCAGTACTATGTTGTGAAAATGGGTGAGAGTGCCACTGATTGATGACTATGGGGTACTTCCAATGGATCCTCCTTTTAATCCTCTTTTAGTCAGACAGGTTTCTACTTCTAGGGGTAAGAGAAAAAGGATGGGCAGGGCTAGCAAAAATAAGGTGGTCGTGGATTCGGACAATGAGGACCCTTTCTCAGGTGCACGGTTTGAAGAGGATCTGGAGGCTGTCTGTAAGATGATGGGGAACGATTATGCAAACTTCCCCATCGCTTATTGCATTAGAAGAGGAGGAAGAACTTAATAAGGGATCGTCTAGTGGCCCGAATGTGGAAGACTATTAAGGTCATCTTTTCTTGTGTTACTCCTGACAAGGAAATCCCCCAACTCGAGCCAGATAACTATGTGGAGTTCCCTATGATGAATGAGGCCTTGTCTGGTGTGATCCCCAAGAGGACCTTGACTCTGATGTCGACACCACCCAGTCATAGGGTTCTTGAGTTGGTTTTCACCCTTCTTGGGCATGTAATTCTATATAGTTGCTTCTATCTTTTGACCCTCTTAAGTCTTTGCAGCACCGAGATGCTTGTTTTTGCTGTCTGATGCAGCCTTTTGTTTAATCTAAGGTTTTATACTCTATAATTTCTATTGCTCGACAGTTTTAGGTCGGTAGGGGTGGGATGGAATACAATACGAGCTGTGAAATTGTGGGTTTCATTGATTATCAAGAAAAATCAAAAGGGAATAGATTTTAATGTCCAAATCACTATACAAGAATAGTTGAAATGTGAGGTTCACTGAAAATGGTGAAGTTATAAGAGTTATGAACCACATAAAGTGGAAAATAGACATTAAAAAAGTTAGGGTAAGGGTTTCTCTATCTTTTACTTCTTTTAAACATGTTGTTCCTAAAGTTGTTGCACAACCTAACAATCAACATGAAGAACAAATTGATGCTCCTGTTAATCTCAATGAAGGGATATTTGATGAACTTGCAGTAGATGCACCACAAGAAGTGGCATTAAGAAAATCTCAAAGACAAAAGAGATTTGCTATTTCTGATGACTATTTGGTATGTTTACACGAGTAAGAAATTGACTTGGGAATTCCTAATGATCCAATTTCATTTTCACAAGTTATTGAAAGTAATAATTTTGAAAGATGGATAAATGCTATGAATGATGATTTGAAATCTATGGAACAAAATGAAGTATGGACCTTGTTGAATTACCAGAAGGTTGCAAAAGAGTTGGATGTAAGCGGGTCTTTAAGACCAAACGTGACTCAATTGGCAGAATCAAAAGTCACAAGGCCAAACATGTTTCAAAAGGTTTCACTCAAAAAGATGGGATCAACTATAAAGAAACATTTTCACCTGTCTCTAGAAAAGATTCACGCAGAATTATAATGGCTTTAGTAGCACATTATAACTTAGCGCTACATCAAATGGATGTGAAAACAACCTTTCTAAATGAAAATTTGGAGGAAGAAGTTTATATGAATCAACCTGAAGGGTTATCTTGTAAAGGAAAGGAACACATGGTGTGTAAGCTTAAGAATTCATTATACGGACTTAAACAAGCTTCCCGACAATTATATATTAAGTTTAATGAAACTATCATAACTTTTGTATTTAAGGAAAACACTGTTGATCGGTGTATATATCTGAAGGTTAGTGGGAGTAAGTTTATTATGTTAGTCATGTATGTTGATGACATCTTGCTTGCTACTAATGATTTTGGTTTGTTGCATGATACCAAGAGATATCTATCTAACAACTTTGTAATGAAACATATGGGAGAGTAATCCTATGTGATTTGGATAGAAATATTTCGAAATAGATCACAAGGATTATTAGGTTTTTCTCAGAAGGCCTATATTAATAAAGCGTTAGAGAGATTTAGAATGGAAAAATGCTCATCAAGTCCCACTGTAATTCAGAAAGGAGATAAACTTAGACTCAATCAATGTCAAAAGAATGAATTGGAACGTAAACAAATGAATGATATTCCTTATGCATCAATTATTGGGAGTCTAATGTGTGCTAAAACATGTACGAGACCAGACATCAGTTTTGTTATTGGAATGTTGGGTCGTTATTAAAGTAATTAAGTAATGGATCACTGGAAAGCTGCAAAGATAGTGTTGAGATACTCGCAAGGAACTAAAGATCATATTCTCACTTATAGAAGATCTAATCATTTTGATGTGATTGGATATTAAGCTTCCGATTATGTTGGTTGTATGGATGCAAGAAAATCCATATTTGGATATTTATTCCTATTAGCTGGAGGAGCAATATCAAGGAGCGGTACGAAGCAGTCTGTTATAGCTGCATCCACTATGGAAACAGAGTTTGTGGCATGCTTTGAGGCCAAAGTTCAGGCTAATAGGCTGCGGAACTTTATTTCAGGACTTGGACTAGTTGATACTATTTCCAAGCCGCTAAAAGTTTATTATGATAATACTGCAACAACTTCTTGTCTAAAAATGATAAGAATTCTACGAGTGCCAAACATATGGAATTGAAATAACTTTCAGTTAAGGAAGATGTCCAGAAACATAAAGTGACAATTGAACACATTAGAACCAAACTTATGATTGATGATCCTTTGATGAAAAGATTGCTGCCCAAAACATTTGTTGCACATGTTGAATGAATGAGTCTTATTAATAGCAATGAATGACTTTATGTAAATACGATATTATGTTTATGCGATTGACACTTTGAGCTCAACTATATGTATGTTTCTGATATTACCCGTTTTCTCTTGTATACGTTATGTTGAGAATGATAATGACAGGTTTTGTTTTAGATAAATATATTCTAAGCATTATGGTGGACTGATTATGTATTTGAAAGGTTGTGTTTGGCAATAGACTAATATTGTAATGCATGGAAGGGACTATGCCATATAAAGTGGTGTACAACCGCCATGACTCATATTAGTTGATTTACTTAATAACAACAAATAATGTTGGATTTCGTATATGTGCACATTTTAATTGAAATGTTTATTAAACCATTAAGTAAATGATGTTACGTGTGTCAAGTGGGAGAATGTTAGTTATATGACCCACTTACATTAATATTATTTTGGTTTAATATTTATTTGCTAACTATATTCTAATTCTAATTGGAGAAGTAGAGAAGTGGGGAAGTTAGTCCAACTACCCATTAAATCTTCCACTTTAACCATTACCTCTTTCAACTATCCATTATCTCCACTACTCACCATGATGGAAAGGTGGGAATGATATTAAACACACTCGATTTAAAGGGTCCTCTCTCTGCCATAAAGTTAAAGTCTTATCCAACAAAGTTATTCATAAAGTATAAGGAGAGAGAGAAACAACTTCGGAAGAAAGAAACGAAAAAGACTTCCCCTCAATTAAAGTCAAGATTCTTGAAAATCACTATGGTTGATTCAGGTATGAATTCTTCACTGAATTATCATTGTAATACATTTATCTAAAAATAATATAGTTCTACAATTTGTTAATTAATTGACAAGATTTCTGAATGTTTAGATTTTTTATGTTTTCACAATCATCAATTAAAAAATTCCTTACAATTGTTAGCTCTTGAAATGTATGCTAACAATATGCGGTTATCCGGCGAATCATTTGTTTCAATAAAACAAGATGTTTTTTTATTTTTATTTAAAAGTCAATATATGAAAAACTTGAATCAATTACTTCAAGAATCTTTGAGTTCATTTTTCAGAAATTGAACAATTGATGAACAAGAACTGATAATCACGCAAAACTGATAAGTGAAATAATTTGAAAAAGTAATGAGACTTCGAGACCCACATATGACAACTTTACTAGAGGATTCATTCAAGTTCAACTAATAGAATTCAAATCAAATAAACATAATTGTAAACTAAACTTGCAAAAAAAAAAATATGACTAACATATACCATGGAAATAATTAATTTCATTCGAAAATGAAGAAATAGGGTGAAAGACGGGTTTATAATAGAGCCCATATTGAAGACACATCTTTTTTTGTGTCTTCACCCATTTAATTTGAAGCTTTAAATTTCTATGCCTTACACACACAATATTAGCTTTTTGAAACTTTCGTATTAGCTTCCTTTTCAAACATAAAGCCGAGGCAAGCAGACTCAATCAGAAGAACTTGGGCCTCCGTTGCCCAACATTGAAATGCTAAGGGAAAATATGGAGTCAAGTGGAAGGAATTCATGCACAAATATGGTAAACAATAGGAAATAAAAATTATTTAAAGATACACAAACAACTATAAATATGGGAGTGAACAATGAAACAAAGGAATTAACTCACAACAGTTCAACACAATGAACTGGACAGTAAAGACACCAATACAAGCAATAACCTTTTTTAAAGAGGCAAAGAAGGAAACTAAAATAATCATGAATTATAGATGTCACGCCCCAATTTCTCAGGTCATGAGGGCACCTACTATACCCCGCTTGTAGGTAATCCTAACCCATTGCCCCCATGCATAAGCAACGGGCTATCAAGCGAAAGAAAACAATAATAAGTACGAGCATAGATCAAGGAGAAAGGTAATTCAAAAAAGCATCCAAGAATAAAAATCAATTAGAAGTTCATCATTTTATTTGAAATATGATACAACGCTTTCAAAGTTAAAACACAAGTACAGGTTCTAGCTAAATACAATCTAAATACTAATCTTAGCAAAAACAGACGTAAACTGGTAGCTACAGACGGCATGAGCTCACCCTAATCTTCGACATATCAAGATTCTCCGCAAGAATAAAAATCAACGTTGATAACATAACTGCAATCTGCAGGGGGTAGAAGTGTAGTTTGAGTACCCAAAAAATTACTTATTAGGAAATGACCAACTGAGCTCAAAAGATAGTAAAAGTTTAAACACCGTGTAATAAGAAAATAATAGGAAAATTCAATAAACATGAGATACTAAAGTACCCAAGAAATAAAGAATAGAAATAAAAAACAAGGGCTAAAATTTTGGTTCAACAACACATCTATATCGGAAACCAAATGACACAAACTCTCACCAGAAGTCCCCAGGACTAAACAAACCATGCCCCTAACAAAGATGGTCCTTCAAGAGATGAGGAAACCGTCATAATTGCATTTTTCGATTGTCTTTTCTAAAATTTTGACTGAATTCAACAGTCAAATTAGAAAGGCTCCAAAAGATGTTAACTTGCATGAAATCCAAATGAATGACTTGATGATCGAATTTTCAGTCCCATGAAGTCATAAATGTAACTACATGAATGCTCTAAATTAAAAAATCTTTAAAATAATGAAAATGACCTATAGGGTCATTAAAAATAGACATACTATCATCTAGAATCTAAACCCACCTAGAGCAAGATTATCATATAAAAGAGACAAGAACTAAGTTAAGATCAAAACAACTGCAGAAAAAAGAGAAATCATATACATGAATCAAGACACATTGAATTCGTCATAACAACAAGAGAAACATAATGAACTCATACTAGCAAAATCATAAATTACTCTATAAGCTAAACGATAGAATGAAATCACTACAGATAGTAATTAGGAATAAATCTAATCTACAAGGAAGCAAATAACCTAGTTACAAATATAGTATAGAACAAAAAGTAGCGACGGAAGAGTTTACCTTTTCCAGAGCAACGAGCAAGAGGAATTAACCACCATAAAAAAAATGAGCTCTGGTGAGCTCTAGCGAAGCTCCAATGAACGTCAAGAGTAAAATTTTGAGTCTAAATCTTTGTGGTTTTTTGTGGGAACACTATCCTCTTCCCCAAAACAGTCAACATCGGTTTGCATAATAAGTCATAATTTTTTCATAACTCTATATTCGATACATGAATTAGTTTTAGCCTAATTATCGCACCCTTATCCAAAAAACTATCTATATTAATAAATGTATTTAAAAAATAATCATAGAGGATCTGACCTCTAGATCTGCAGTTTTATGGAACGTCTGCACCCAAATCAGAGCAACATTGTGTGTTATTATGCAGTGAAATATTATATGACAACCACTTCTGTGAATACGCTCTGGAGTGAAAATCCCCTAAAGAGGTGGTGATAGTTATGGGAGAAATAGGAACGGAAAAATCTAAACTTCCCATGGACAACCATTTTCTAGTAGAAGTTCTGAATATGGACAAAATAAAAATTTTACAAAAGTACTTGATATATAGTAACAAATAAGGAGACTGTTGGGTTAGTACTCTTTTTCTTGATAATGACATATTATGACACGATATTAAGACCTCTATTGAAAACTAATCGGCTAATAAATATATGGTAAGGCTAGATCTTCCCGTTCTCTTGGACCCACTAAAATCTCCACCTTAGATGTTTTATGAAAGGAAGCACATATAGTTGTTTATCTAAAAAACTAACAATAATCATTGTGTAAAATTTTATTAAATTTGTAAACAAGAAGGAATATTTCAAGTTTTCAATGTGATGTTTCTTTTTTTGTAATTGAGACAATGTTGTTTTGCTGCATATATATATATATATATATATATATA
>NC_028648.1:48177952-48335729 GCF_001406875.1 Solanum pennellii | reverse complement strand
TATATATATATATATATAAATTTGCTTGTAATTGGCCAAGACACGCCTTTTACAACACTTGGCAACTTTTGATTCGTTGTTATTCATACTCATCTTGCCACAATATATAAACACTTGGCATCATCTTGTTGGGCTTGAATTTGCTTGAATTCCTTGTCATTAGTTGGGCAACGTAAGTTTGGGCAATATATATATACTTTGGGTTAAAATAATATATATGAAATTATATAATTTGTAATAAATTTAAGCGAATAAGACCAAATAAATAATAAAAATTTACGTATTTATTTAATTTGGATTGTTGTTGTCGTATAATGTATTATGTTATTATTTTAAATATCATGTGGTTTTTTATCTTTAACTAATTTTATTTTATAATATAACGATTAAATTAATCATTATATAATGACACAAGTTCAATTTGTATAAAATGAGGAATTTTGTATGCGTGTGTCATAATTTTAACATTTCTACTTATTCGTCTTATAATTTTGATAATCTTATTTATACTGTGTAATATCTTTTTATAGTAGCTCTACCTCGTAGTCTACTTTTATTGTAGTTTAATCATTCAATATTTATTATGTATCACATATTGTAATAATAGGGAATATTACAATCCATCCATACGATGTAATACAAAAAATACAATACAGTATCCCTCTTACTTAATTATTTTTAGTCGGACTTTTTTTTCGCTAAATATCATACTTTTGGAGTTTGGTTCAAAAATTAAAGTACCAAAAAATATTTTATTTATATGTTTTGTAGTGTCCGGGATATTTTGTATATATTAGTCCAACAAAAAAAAAGTAACAAAACCTATACTCATTTGACTTGAATCTTCCGGCATGTGATTTTTATGTTATTCTATTTAAAATGGTGTTTTTATTTTAAGACATAGTTAAGTGACTTTCGCGTGAATGAATATATAGATATTAAAATAATCGCCCGTGAAATTACTTGTGCCTTTCCACTCCTTTCAAAAATGATTTTTTTTGTTTATGTTTTACACCGATTTTTTACAAAGGTTATTTATGCTCCAACTAAATCTGAAATCATGTTTTAAAGTTTGACATTGGGGGTAAAAACACTTTAAAAACATGAAGACTTCATATCTATGAGAGTTTTGAACTTGAGATAGTACTTACCACTTCACCACAATAATTAATTATTAGTAAAATTAAATTTTCTTTTATTGAAGTGCAAGTAAAAGATTATAAATAACAATACTATACATTTGTCTTTATAAGTTATATTATTTTAAGACATTCAACAAGTTCCGATCCAAATTTCTAGAAGAAGTAGACGCTTAAATTCTCAAAAATAATACAAAAGAGTCATACATTAAGAAAATAAAATCTTGAGTTGTCTATCTAGAAATTAAACTTCGTATCCAAAATAGTCAGTCAAATATTTTAAATTATTTACTAAAGTAATCTTCTCCCCTCAATTTTTTTTTTAAAAATCACTTTTCTATATACCCATATTTCGCGTATCACCTAGCCATATTTATTTAAGTTTTGACGACTAAAATGACATGTAGGAACCAGATTGAAACTAAAAATAAAATAAACTCCCACCTGCAATCCCATCTGAAATTTAAATTAACCCTAACAACCATGTTGTTGCATAAAAGGAAAAATAAAATTTTTGTTGGTATGTTATCCAATTTTGATCCTTGTAATATTCACATATAACTTTTAATACATCTATAAGTATATTAGGTCCTTAAAATTGACAGAAGTATAACACCCCGGAAATTTGAGCTAAGACTTGAACCATCCTTTCTAATGAGTAAGGTTTTGCCAAGGAATATAAAATTTCTTTAGCTTTAAGTTCGGATAACTAGATCTAGCACTTTGAGTTCTAAAATGAACTAAATTGAAAATAAAAAAAAAACTGAAATTTGGAGAGTTAATCTGAAGTATGGGATTTGGGTTACCTTAAATCAACCATAACTCCTACTATAGGATGATTTAGGTGTGCTAAAAGATACTTTAGGAAAGATATTTCAATTATCTTTCCAAATCCACCGATTTTGCTAAGTTTCATGTTTAGATAAGTGATATATGGTTAGGTTTTCCAATTAAGGAAAGTTAACAAAAAAATATTGAGGGGTAGTTTTTTATTTTCCTTACCCAATCAGATTTAATTCCTTTTTAGTATGATTTTTAGCGTCTAATCCTTTTAAGTTTAGTTTTATAATCCTAATATACGCCTAGGATATTTGTTGAGAGTTCACGAAGAGAAAAGTGGAGAAAAGAGGAGAAAAGAGGAGAGGATCAAGCGTTCGGTGAGATTCTTGTCTCTTGTTGCAGAATTTCTCCATGGGTTTAATCCCAAAGAGGTATGTATGCTTCCATAGGGTTGGGTTTTCTCACCCACACGCGAGGCATATTATTGTTAAAGTAATTTATTCTCAAAAAGTTGAAGGATTTATGTTCTTGATAGGTATTCTTGAGGTTCATTATAGATCTTTTCTTGTTGGGGTTTTCATGATATCTTTACAAAAGAGTGATTTGTTAGAGTATCTTTTTGAGGGTATTACAGTGTACTTAGGTTGGATAATTGAATATATTGAAAACTTGAGAAAACAAATTGATTGAAAGTGATTTAGGGTGAGAAAACAAGAGGCAAAATTTTCTGAAACATTGCCTGGAGAGAGGCTGGCGCGGCGCGCCCAACGGGCTGGGCAGCACGATTTCTGTTCTCTAAAATAAAACATCTGATTTTAGGGGCTGGTGCCCCACGCCCGGAACGTGCAAGGGTCGCCTGCCTCTACACTTTTTCTGTCGGTTGTCCCGTTTAAGCTCATTTAAAGTGTATCTTCACTCCTTTTGATTCTAAACACTTTAAACAACTTGTAAACACTTATAAGTCATTAATAAACTGAATAATAACCTTGTATTAATGATTAAATTTCAAGGTAAACTTAAGATTAAGTTTTGAGAGTTTTTCGAACCTTTTGAGAGAGTCCCGTTAAGCGTTTTTGAGGAGTCTTCTACAACGTCTAGTAACTTATTTAAAGATTCAAGCAAGTGAGTATGAGGATGAAGAGAATTTACTCATGAGTCTACCTTATCATCATGATATACTCCATGTCATTAACCAAAACACTTGAATTCATTATTCACATTCAAGAGAGAGTTAAGAGTAATGTTCAAGAAAACCTCTAAGATCAATTGTGAATTCTTTGAGATACATCATTAAATTGAACTAAGTATTGAGGAAGTAAAGGAGAGAAATAGAATAGTTAGATACATGAGTTCCATGTAGTATGTAGACCTTCGAGTCGAGTCGTTCATGTCCATAAATTCTGCAAAGACTCTAAAAATTAAGTATCGTTGAGAGAAGTTGTAGCTTCAAGGTCTAAATCTTGAGTATTGAGTTAATAATATCCTTTGAAGTTATATTTCTAATCATGCGACAATTACATGCTACCCATTAAGTCCTTTCATTGAATTTTCCATGCCCATAATTCCGCATGAACCCTATAAGTCAAACAGACTTAAGATGAGTAGTACCTCTGAGTTCTCGATTTGAGTAGTTCATGCTAATTTTATTCTTGATTTAGTCGAGTTGAAAAGAGGTAAGTATGTTTCCTTTTTATCAAGTTCAAGCCTATATGTTATGTTTTAGTTCCCCTTACATTCTCGTACATTCCCCGTACTGAGCCATTTCAACTGCATCTTTTGATGATGCAGACACATGTACTTAGGATAATCAACAAGAGCTTCTTTGATATATCTGAGAGTTCAAGTTAGATATGGTGAACCTCCTTGGTTCTAGAGGGTTCCATTTATATTCATTTGTTAGGAGATCATGGGTCTTGTCCCGACTTCCATCATTGCCATTTAGAGGATTCATAGTTAGTCACTGTAGTTGAGAAGTGTGTACAATTAATTTAATTTTTTAAATTTTTTAAAGACTAAAGTTTCCCATTTATTGCAAGTTGTGTCACGACAGAAGGTTACACCTTGGACGTGGCCGGCACCCAACAACTATTCCTGCCCTTGTGCGAACCCTTTGCCTGACTTATACTCATTGGGAGACTTAACTTAACTCAATTGTAAAGATGGAAACATTCTCATGAGAAATACTTCAAAATAATAGGCTTGGCCAAAATGACACTTAAGTGTCAAAAAAATATATATGTTTGAAAATAAAGAGAGACCCAATACTGACTGCCTGACTATATATTTGTCTTTGAAGCCTCTACTACTACTAAGACGAATTTTTTGACAAACCCCACAACATTCTATAAAGGAAATACTTCAAAATAATAGTCATGGCAAAAATGACACTTAAGTGTCAAAACAATATTTATGTTTGTAAATAAAGAGAGACCCAAAATTGACTATCTGACTATATATTTGTCTATGAAGCCTCTACCTACTAATATGAATGTTGTGACAAACCCCACAACATTCTATATAGTAAATACGGAAATCTATTAAAGAGTCCTCCAGAATGCCAGGAGGCTCACCACTAACTCTGAATGCTTAAGTTGGATCAACGAGGTGCTGGATGCTAATCCTTGTTACTAGCGTCTCCATCATAAGATGATACAGGCCAACCAGTATCAGTACATTGAATGTATGAATATTAGAATTGTAATGCTAAACGACTACTTAAGCTTGAAAGGAGTAAGAAGGAACACTTACATGGGCTCTGCTCACCTCATGAATAACTAAGTCATTTCATTATATGACAATTTAAAGAAAGGTGCAATATAAATTAATGTTTTTTAAAACATGGTTTTCAACTCTGTATATGAAAAGATATATTTAACTTCGAGATGTATGTAAAATACAAAATAAAGTGATGTAAACTCAAATTATTAATAAAAGACATATTATGCTTCCTCTCAAAGTCTACTTGTGCAATGCATAAATGAAGTCTCATACCCATATTCATACTAATCAGAACCTCTTGAGGAACCATGCAATTACTGTTGTAAGAGTTCCATTAACCGACAACCATTACTTCATAATTATAGTGATGATACAACGTTTTACCTCACGCTGCAAAGGACCATCTTAACGTTCCCAGAGTATAGGAATTGAACTACCTGATGAATCCACTATTAAACTTTTAGAAGATTCATCTAAAAAGTATGACTCTTTTTTACCCATTATGGCTACATGATTTTCATGGAGGCTTGAATTTATATGAAACTCGCATCCTCACATCGGTGCTCAACAATACTCCCAAAAATATACTTATCTTGTATGTTTTTAAAATAACTTTTCCTATTATTTGATATTAGTGCTCAAAAACATAGCTCAAAGCCTATCATGGAAATCTTAGTTTCCCTGCTTTCTTTATTTATAAAGTTATAACTCTTTTCTCAAAACTAGCCCAAATGCTCTTTGGAAAACTTAGTTTCCTTATTTGTTTAAATGTTAAAATCTATTTGGGGATGCTTAGTCCCCCTATAATTTTGAAGAAAATAAATTTAACTTAACTCTTTACTTAGCTTGAGACTTGAGTCTTGAAAAGACCTCGTCGGGAAATACTTATCTCCCTTATATTTATTTAAAAGATGTGCTTCAACTCTTTAGGGAAATATTGGTTTCCTTATCCTTCTTTGAAGAAAAGACTTCAAGTTTTACTATTTCTTTAACTCGAAATTTGATCCTTAAACGAAGTTAGAACGTTTAAATAAGACTGTTCGAACTTTGAGAAACATTACGTTGTGTTACTTCTTAACCTTTAAACTGAACTATAAGCTTCTTAGACTTTGATATTAACTTTCCTTGAATTGGATTATGGATTCATGGTTCATGATCTCATGTTTATGGATGATTTCATGATGTTTAGATGTACTTTAGAGTGTTGGAATCAACTAGGAAATATAGGTACATCACTAAGGAACTAGTATGGAAAGTTGGGGAATGAATAGGGTGAACTGGCATCCTTGTCACTCTGAGAGTCATGGGGCGCATGCCCCAAACTTCAGAGCCTATGATGGGATACTCTGGCGGGCGCCCCGCCCCAAGGACCTACGGACGGAGATTTTGCGGTGGGACTATGGGAGGCTCGGCGCTACAAAACCCTACGGACGCGCGTTTTGACTTTTTTTTTCTCCGTTTTCATCTCTAAGTCTTTTAAACTTCCATGGATCTTTCCCAAAATACTTAGAATCACTAGTAAACACAATACAAAATACATTAGTCTCAAAAAACAACCCGGAAAAACAAATCCAATCATTAAAAGCATACTCAACTCAACAAACGAGAAATTAACCATTATTCTCCAAGAACTTCAATGTTCATCATTCAATTTACTCAAAACATGCGGAATTAAACATATTGGTGTGTGGGTGAACTAACCCAAACACAAAAATCACACATAACTTTTTAGGGATCATCCCCGACGAATTCCACAAGCCAAACTTCGATGATCTTGAACGTTCTTGCTTCCTTTTCTCCTTTCTCCTCTTTTATCCTCTTATTTTCTCCTCTCAAAACCCTAACTTGTTTTCTAAAAGCGTGAACTGAATAAGATAACTTTAAACCTCTATATACTACCCAAAAACAAAATAAAATAATTGGGTAAGGAAAAGACATTTTTTCCCTTCCCAAATCCATATTGGATTATCCTTAATCAAACAACCCAACTTTAAAAAGGCATAACTCACTCATACTAAATCGAAATCACGCAAAATCGGCGCGTTGGAAAGATCTTTCAAAGGGATTTCCAACCATATCAAGAACTACCTGTAACTCACCCTGAGTTAGGGGTTATGGCCGTTTGAAGTTGACAAAAAAGTCACTTTTCCCCAACTTAAGAAAATATCCAGTTTTTTTTTCAAAAGTGACTATTTCAAATTCTAAGCTTCTTCCAAGCTATCTAAATTTACGAGATCTTACAATATCTCCCCCTTGGGAACATTCGTACTCGAATGAGATTACTTCTTACTAGGCTTATGGTGTAACATCTTACATTCAGCTCATACACCTAACAAAATATAAACAAAGCGTGCTAACTTAATACCAATGCCAAGAAAAGAATTAGTACCTCAATTTGGGACTTCTCCAAATTTAAAGAGATGTGGGTATCTCTTTTTCCTATCCTCCTTAGTTTCAAGTAGCTTTTCTACAAACTGATTTCCCTTCTTATAAAATCGCATAAAAAGATTCATGGGTGAAACTTTAAAGTGATTCAATCATATATCATTGGTATACACAAACTACCTTGATATATCAATACATAATCTCCCCTTGTTCAAAAGTCATCAATTTTAGCTTCTGAACAGATTCCTTTAGTTTAAGAAGATAGTGTCTTGGTCTTTCTTGCCATTTACTTCTGACACTAATGATGATTTAGACTCATTCATCACTACTACTACTCCTTATATGTAATTTATTAATCAATCTCTCTTAATCATGCAAGTCTATGCACCTCTTTTGCTAACTATTTCTTATCTTCCTCAAATGGGCGGTACTACCCATAGACAACCTCCATTGCCTGAGATTAAGATCTTTATAATTAAACACGTGCCGAAAACTCTTATGATTGGTGAATACTTTCACATGAACACCATAAAGATAATGGCGTTATCTTTCGAAGAAAATACTACAACAACCAACTCTAAGTCATGGGTGGGGTAATTTTCTCATGAACTTTAAACTTTGTGAAGGCATAACCTACAACTTTACCATTCTTTATTAACGCACAATCAAAAATAACTCTAGATGCATCACAATACAGAACAAAAACTTGAGTACTTTCCGACAAAGTAAAAACTGCCAGTAGTCAATTCTATTGGTAACTTTTCATCCAAGCTTCAAACCATTGAAAGGTAACTGCTACCTAAGTTAATTTAGTCAAAATAAAACCCTTCTCTAGAAATTCCGTCAACTTCTCTTTCAACTCTACTGCACCAGTCTATATAGAGGAAGATATATAGGACGAGTATCTGGAATGATGTCTTTCTCTCTAAAGAGGGACTCTGGGTAAATCATGAAGAACGACTTCTGGAAACTCTTTTAGTACTGAAACTGGAACTGAATTAATAGGAGGTATCTCAACACTTGAGTCATTATGGACTAAGTGATTGACACGTCCCTTGGAAACTAACTTCTTTGCCTTAAGGTATGAAATGGAACGACCCATAGGCACTATTGAACTGCTTTTCTATTCTAAAACTGGTCACTGGACACTAAAACTTGACAACTCCAGTGTTGAATCTATTGATTTATAATAGGCATCAAGTCATTCCATACAAAGAATGACGTCAAACTATACCATGTCTAACTCAATTATATCATCCATGGTAGTGTCGCGGTTAACAAAAGTGGGACAATCACAATAGACTCCCTCTTCTTGAATGTACTTTCCAAGAGGTGTTGAAACAGTGAATGGTTCACTAAGTTGCCCAGGAATAACATAAAAATCATGAAATATACAAAAGATAACTCACTCCTGGATCTAGAAAAGCATAAACAGTAAATTCAATGACTTGAATCATACCACTGACGACATATGGCAAATTCTCTTGCTCCTGGAGATTTTTGATACTATACAATCGGTTTGTTCCCCCGCAAATACCATTTCCTTGCATGTTATTTTGACACTCTCGCATGAAATGTCAGTCTCACCACACTTGAAAAAAACCCTACAGCCCTAACGACAAATACCTAGGTGGGCTACACCACACCTAGAACATGTAGGAGCCTAGTTACCTCCGTGCGCCTCACTACCTTGAGACTTGGCGCGTTTATCTCTAAAGGGTTTTGAACTCCGACTTTTATGCCAACCTTTGTTTCTGGGTGTAAGGGCACTAGCAAATGGTGGGGCAGGTTCTTTCTGTTTCTATTGGAAGGAAAAATTCGAACTAATATTTTGCTGCCTGAACTCGTTGCCTGATGTCTTAGCCCTCTTATTCTGAAACCCTTCTCTATCCTTCAGCTTATCCTCCACAACTTGTTGCACATGATCATTAGCCTTGCTATGTCCATATTCCCTATCAACATTATTGCCTTGCCTTCCTTTCTTTGTTGTCGAGACAATCCAGCAACAAATAATCTAATCTTGCTCCTCATGTCAGCAACCATCTCTGGAGCATAGCGGGAAAGCTGTGCAAACATCAGACCGTACTCATAAACACTCATAGATCTGAATAATAAGGGTTAGAAATTCCCTAATATTTTATTATCACAACTCACGGTGAATGAAACATCCCATAAGAGCATTCTCAAATACAACCCAACTCACTATAGGCGCATCTTCAACCCTATTCGTTTTTCCATTGGTCGAAGCAGACTATAGTGATACCCTTTAGTTGGTATGCAACTAGTTCTACCCTCTAATCATCAACAACATGCAATTTCTTCATCTTCAACTAGTGAAACGTCACCAATCCTTCATACAAACAATGTAAAAAGACATAGCTAGAGTAGTATCAGTACAACCACACATAGTGGTAGGCATCATCGATTAATCCGACGTCTACCACATAACATAACATATAAACTAGTAAGATAATGAATTAAACCTTCTTTGGCCCTTCTTCGAATACCTTCCATCTACACCAGTACTATAATTTCTAACCACATTCGTAACAACTTACTTACCCGATTAAAGGTCATATCCTAAACATACTAACACATTAACGAAACCCCCAAATCCACCAACAAGCACTTCAACTAAACGTTGCCCACTCTCTTACGTTCCTGTCACATTAGTCAATCATGGTCACATTCTACACTACGATAATTTCCTAAACATTAAGCCCAATCTCAATCCCCAAGGTAAAACCTACCTAAGCATATTTCATCACATATGCTACCTCTACTTCCCTTTTGAAGTTAAAACACACGGTAAACCATCGTTATCCATTACTTATCACTTGAACCATTTTCCTTTACACTATACCATAGGTTTCCGCTCTATTACAAGGAAAATCCAACATAAACAATCACAAACTATAACCACTAAGTGCAACTTATACGATTCAACGAAACAATATCATAACATTCAGATTTAGAACAGATACAATAACATCAACATGAAGAGCAATTCTCCAATATCACAATCATGTGAAGTAACTGGTCCTCTCATGGAACCCAAACCCAAATTGTAAGTCCACAGGAAGTGGTACCCAATCCCATAGTTATATCGGAATGTGGTAACACGATCCTACTTAGTTATGCCAAAATGTGGCAATCCAATCCTAGTTATTTATGCCAAAATATGGGAATCTGATCCATCTTTTATGCCAAAACTTGGAAATTCGATCCCCGTTTGTTATGCCCAAACGTTGTAATCTGATCAATAAACACACTATAGTCACACGCACAAGTATATTCTCAATAATCATACAATCATGAACTATTTCATGGAATATAATTATTCATCTATCTCATTTACAACTTTTAATAAATCAATAATATATGTTTGGTCCTTAAAATTGACGGAAGTTGAGAGCTTAAAAATATTGTCATAAAATAGCAAAATGGCCAAAAACAACCTTGAACTATTCGGGGAACTTTTGTCCAACAATACACTTGAACTATTAAAAGTGTCTTTGTTGTTATCCAATTGACCGTACTATGCCCCAATTAGCACCTCCTAGTGTAATCTATCCCCTACAAAAACTTTTTATTATTATTGAGATTGGACTCCACCTAGTAAAAATGTTACCCTCATTTATTTGGTTTTATGAATAAAAACTATTCATCTAAGTAAATTATGATTAAATATGCTTACTATATAACAATGGAATATCAGGAAACATTTCAGTTAATCTCAATAAAATATAAACTAGAAATTTTTTTCAAGTCCAAAGAACAGGTACATGGTTCATATTTCCATATAAACAATTTGTTAACCCTTGAAATGTATGGTAACAATATGTGGTTATCTGGCGAATCATTTGTTTGAATAAAACATGATGTTTTTAAAAATAATTTATTTAAAACATGTGATAAGAAAAACTTGAATCAATTATTTCAAGAAACTTTGAGTTTGTTTCTAAGAAATTGAACAAGTGATGAACAAAACTTGATAATTACTCAAAATTGCTAAGTGAAATAATTTGACAGAGTAAAGAGACTTTGAAATCCACATATGACAATTTTACAAGAACATTCACATGTTCAACTAATAGAATTCAAATCAAATAAATACAAAAGTAAACTAAGCTTCCATTAGAATTAAATCTAACTAAAATATACAATGGAAATAATTTAATACAATCGAAAATGAAGAAATAAGGTGAAAAGAAGTTTAGAAGAACCCGGATTGAAGGTTCAACTCTTCTAGGCCTTTTCCCATTTAATTTGGAACTTTAAATTTCGTGGAATTTCGCCATTAGCTTTCTCATACTTTCATATTATCTTCCTTTTCAAAATATAAGTCGATGTAGGCATACTCAATCAAAAGAATTAGGGCCTCCATGACCCGACATCAAAATCTCAACCGAAAAAAGGGAGTCAAGTGGAAGGAATTCATGCACAAATAGGGTAAGGAATAGGAAATAAAAATTATTTGAATATACACAAGAAACAATGAATATGGGGATGGAACAACGAAACAAAGGAATTAACACACAATAGTGATCACAATGAACTAGAAACGAAAGACACAATACAAGCAATAACAAATTTCGATAAGGCAGAGAAGGAAACTAAAATAATCATGAATTATAGATGTCACGAGCAAATTTCTGAAGTCATGATGACACCTACTACACCCGGCCAGTAGGTAATCTTAACCCGTAGTCTTGAGCCATAAGCAACATACTACCAAATGGAAGACAACAAGAAGTAAGGACATAGAACAACGTAGGGAAGGTAATTAAAAAAACCATCCAAGACCCAACATAAATTAGTAGTTGACCATGTTATTTAAAATATTAGTACAGGTCTTTCACAATTAAAACAAAAGTAGAGGTCGTGTCTATATACAATATAAAGATTATGCCTAGCCAAAACATATGTTATGTAACGACCCAACGTACCAGACCTTCGGACACCCACTCTAACACCTAATAGGAGAATCCTCATATCCCAATAGTCAAATATGTAGAAAATTTAAAGAAAATAGAGATAATTACCAAACACATGACTTTTATAAATATTATTTTGTACACACTTTTAGTGAAAACTTGTAAGCAATTTCACAATTCACATGGATATAGTCTAAATAGGTAAAAGAGTTATTAAGAGTACAACTGGACAAGATAATATAAGTCACAACTCCAACCATGCTGAAGGTAGAATAGAAGCTGCTGGAAAATTTGTTCGTCTTGACCTAATTAAATGTCACCAACCCTACATCCAAACTATGTCAAAAGACATAGCAAGAGTAGTATCAGTACAACCACCTGTACTGTAGGCATCATTGGTAAAGTCGGCGCCCACAACATAACATAAGAAATCAACTAGTAAGATGATCAATTTAACACTTTGCTTCTCCACATTTGGCCCTTCTTTGATTACCTCCCTTCTACACCAGTACTCATATATCTATCCACCTTCTCAGCAACTTATTCACCTGATTCTTGATCAAAACATAAACATACTAACACATTCACGAAACCCCCATTTCACCCACAAGCACTCCAAACTAACTGCTGCACCACTCACTTACTTTCCTGTAACATTACTGAGTCATGGTCATTTAGTACACTACGACAAACTTCCTTACCACCAAATCCAATCTCCTCCCCTAAGGTGAAACCACCTATGCATATTTCATCACATATGCTATATCTACTTCCCTTTTGCAATTACAACACAGGGACTACCCTCGCTATTCATTACTTGATACTTGAATCCTTTTCCCTTCCACTATCCCCCATGACTCCAATCAATCACAAGAACAATCCAACATAAAAAGTCACAACATATAACAACTAAGTACAAAATATACGATTGATTCAACACAACCATATTATTACATGAAGATATAGAATATATATAGTAACATCGACATTAAGAGAAACAATGTTTTCACAATTCTCCAATATCACAATCATGTCAAGTAATTGGTCCACTTATGGAACCCAAACCTAAAATATTAGGTAATAATGAGTACAAATATTGGACTCATTTAGAGTTATATTTTGATTGAAATAGTGTCCTTAAATGTTTGATTTTTGCCAACTACTGATGAATTACCTTGAGTTTCTGGTATTTTGTGTTTGAGGCAATCATGGACACTACTTGGAATAAAGGAGCAAAAGAACGAAGAAATGAAGGCTTGAGGATCGCGAGTCGACTTTGAAAATCATCGATAGGTCTAAAGATCACCTTTTGTTCTAGTGTGTTGATCCCTGAAGAAAACGATCAAATTGTTGGTGAAAAGAAGTAGTCATTGTATTGCCAAGAAGTTCTGCGAAGTGGTACATTATCATCAATTGATCCAAAATGCGAAGATGCTTGGACTAAGCGCAAGACGGTGATGAAGTTTTCATAGGGTGAATCACTGATTTGATCAGTGATATCAACTAACTGTGTCGAGTGATCTGCTAAAACACTAATCTTTTAAAACTATACATCTTGTTGAGTGCTTCAACTTATTATTGAGAATAATTAGACTTTTATTAATTTTATCAGTTTTTAAGCTCTAAGTTTGAGAGGGATTTAGGAGAAGAACTTGAAGACCAAAAGATTTTCATATCCAAAGATATGGACTTGGATCTCTTGGATTCTACATTCTTGGCATGTAACAAGACTTAAATATTCATACCCATTTGAATGCAAGAACATTTTTGGTATAAATTTCTATCTCTTTTTCATGTCTAGCTAAAATTCTAATTATTGGGGTTTGATTTGGTGAATATGGGTTAAGTTAGTTGATGGATCTTGCTTGTTTATAGTTTATTCGTAGTTTGATTTTGATCTCGCTTAGTAGTTGTGTATAAATCTAATGAGTTTATAGTTGCAAATATAATCTCATATATGTGTTTCCATCTTGATTGAGAGAGAGGTCGAGAAACTAAGACTACTAAATTGATTGACGGTAGGAGTGGGTCGACATGAGGTTTAGCTCGAGAGTATTAACCCTACTTTCACACCACATACTCACCTCGAGAAAGTAAGAGTGTTAAGGAAGAGGTTGTGTTTCATATGGAAAGTGGGTTTCCGAGAGGAACACATTTGAAATGGGGGAAGTTGCTCAAGAGATATCTTATACCCCTTAAGTCTAGCCTAGTCAGAATTACTCCATGAATTTTCTATCAAAAGCATGTACCCAAAAATATCATTTATCCTGTATTCCTATCACATCCCGAGAATTCCCTGCCTCGTTGGTTTAGAACTCTTTGTTAACTTTGTTGTTTTACTTACAACTGGTGATAAACACCCTATCGATAATTAACGTTTGTGTCACCCTTTGATTTAATATGTTTTTATTTGATAAATTTCTTTAGCTATGAGTAGTTAGAATTCAATTATACTTTTCTAGCAATTCTCACAACCACTCCCTGTGGCAAAGTCCCCAACCCTTGGTTGGTTTACAATACTACGGAAATATCATCTACACTTGCATTAGAAGTTGAGTCTTTGATGATGTCACCGATCATGCCCCATAACGTGGTACCCGATCCCATTGTTATGCAAAATGTGTCAATCCAATACCAGCAAGTTATGCTAGAACGTGGAAATCCAATCCATCTTTTATGCTGGAACGCTAGACAATCCGATCCTATCAGTTATGCCGAAACGTGGAAATCTAACTCATGAACACACCACAATCACGTGCATAAGTATATCCTTAATAATCATAAGATCAAGAAGTGATTCATGGAATATAGTATTCATATATCTCATTTACATAAAGTGTAAATAATAAATGCAACATAATAAGACAACAAAAAGAACACATCAGACCTTCATAGAATCACAACCATCAACTACAAAGGGTTCTTCATCACGCACCTCATACAAAACCTAATTCAACCATACCCAACCCTAATTCATCGTATAAGGCTTCTTTGTATGGTTTAAATCATAACAAATTTGGTGCATGAAGGCCTACGAAAAAACGTACCATCAATTAACACATATTACACAATGAGCACAATTTAAACTTCTCAATTCAAAAACCTATCTTACCTGGGCGCCAAGTAGGTTCACGGAGTTATTGACTTTGATTTTTGTTTTTGCATTTCGTGACAGTGATTTTGGCTAAGAATCCACAACATATCATCATCCTCATGCTAGAAATTTCCTTCTCCTTCCTTCCTAAGCTTAGAATAGTTTTTCTTAGGTTTCCAGGGTGTATTATGACTAATTTAGATATTTAAAAAATATTTTGAAGATAAGATTTCTCGTAAATTACGTTGTGTCTCACCTATCCCCCTTTGGAACAAACTTATGTCATGCGGGTGCCATTGCCCTAGCGGCATCTATACCACCCTAGCGGAAAAATGGCCCAGATACAATGCTAGGTCATTACAATATATATTAATTTACCCCTCGTTCGGTACCGAAACAACTAGTGCATGGGACATCATAACCCCAATTCGATTATCACAAACTTAGAGGAATTGTCCACTACAAAATCAGGACGAATGTCGACTTTCTACTTAATTAACACAAAAGAATGTTATACCAAATAAACTAGAGGAATATATGAAGCCCCACTCGACGAACCAAATGCATTATAGTTACACAGCCTGGCCCGCCAGGGTGTGATACTTCCGGCGGAGGCGGGGCTCTTTGGCAAGAAACAGAAAAGGGGGAGAAGGGAAAAGATTTCCCTATTAATCCCTTGAACTCCCAAAAACTCCCCCAATTTCCTCTCAATCACTCATCTCCAAACATCGAAACTTCAAGTAATTTCACATTCCTTACGTTTTTCACTTCAATACTTACTTAACAACGATTGCATGTTGACTTTTAATCTGATAGAATTGTTCTTTGGGTAGTTATTTGAAAAATAACTTAAATTTCTATATTGATAGAAAAATGTAGCATGAGCACTTCCATTACGTACCTAATATTTCTACAATGACTTGGACGTAAGGATTTCATAAGAATGCCAGTATATTGGTATAAAAACGGGTAGGGAAAGTTGAAGGGTCTTTTGTTGTGAAACTCCAATTTAGGTGTCTTTGATAAGTTATTTTGCCAAAAGAATTTCTTGTTTATGTTCTACTAGGACAATTTACATACTTTTATCTACTTAAATTTTGTCTAAAACGGGGGTTTTGGGACGAAGGGCGCCATTGTGGTGCCTGGTGTCGTCTCTCCGAGCGTCCATACCACCATGGAAGCCATCATAGTCCTGGATTGGTGGGATTATGGACATAATGGCGGGATATGCCGGACAGTGGACTTAACCTTAACATCAAAATTTCTCTTTTCTTAATTTTTAGCCTTACACCGATTATCCTATCGCGTTCTAGATTATTTTCAACTTATCGCAAGCTCTCTAAATGGAAGGTCAAAACGACGAACACTTATTCTTTGTTCGGGTACCCTATGCATTATCATATTCAAGCAATTACAATCTCATCTTCAAAATAATTTCAGAAAATAAGAAGTATCCACTAACATATTCAAGTAGCAATTCAATGAAAAACCCTATGTTTTTAATAAGTTACCCCGCTTCATAGAGGACCATTACTGAGCATCTACCCATTTACATCGCCCCTAGGGACAAATACCAATTGGAACCTTCTACATTCCAATTTTTTCTTGCTTCTGTTCCTTCAGTTTTGACACGACTTCCAATTCACTTAGCTTTAGATATCAATTGAAATTAGGAGATACCAATTGGACTCAACTCATTCCACAAGCAACATTTTGCACGAAAGGAGAGAAGGGGCGGTAAAACTTCTTAGAATGCTTACTACCTTCTCGAATATTAGATATGGGCGTCAACACACCAATCCACAGAAGTATACTCCATATTTTGTCTTGTACGGGGAGAGCGACAACCTAGGCTTTGATACAAATTTGTCACGAGCCCAATCCATCGGCCGTGCGGGCAACCACTCTAACACCTAAGTAGGAGAGCCCTAATATTCTAACAGTTAGTCATGTGGAAATTAAAAGAAAACAAAGATAATTACAAAAAAACATTACTTTAATAAATAACCTTTTCGTACAACTTTTTGTCACGCCCCGAGCTACCCCCGTGACGCGGACTCGGAACCTAGGACCATGAGCATACTAAAGATAATAAACTGTTGCGGAAGCTAAATCATACTTAAAATGAAAAGATGGGGAATACCCATATTCTATAACTAAGATATTTGAAAACAATGAGTTTAATACAAAAAAAATATTAACTCAATGCTAAGTTGAATCTAACTATGTCTTAAAATAACCTTTAAACTAGACTAGAAATACTTGGACAAGACCCAGCTAAATCTACCAAAACCTGAAACTAAATGACTAAAGACTGAAATGAAACTCATGACTGTTGTCCTCGGAGAATGAGGACTCACCACTGAATCTGCTGAACTGGAGATCGGGAAATCGATCTATGCTTGATCTGGATACTGAGAACCTAAACCTACATCACGAGAAGATGTAGCGCACCTATGCGTCAATACTTGAAAGGTACTGAGTATGTAGGATAGAGTAAAGCTGAAATAAAACATAACTGAACAAGCACAAAAACAAGTATAATAGTCTGAACGTGATGTGCTGATTTCTGAGCTATCTGGATGCAATGACCAATTTATAACATGCTGAAACTGAATACTGAATATACTGATAAATGGTCAATTCAGAGAGTCTGACTGAACTTTTGGAGCTACTAATAACTGATAATAAAACCACATGAGCTAAATGTGGAGTCTGATGTATACGCCCCATCGAGAGGACCCAATATACCCTGCCAAAGGTATAAAGGCATGCTGGCGTGATCACTAAACTGATTGCCCACAGAGGGGACTTACACCCTACTTGGCTAGTAGTTTTGGGACTATTCGGTACGCTAAACCCTAGTCAAACTCGGTATTATGCTACTCCCAATGAATTCTGTAAATTAACTGATTATTTCTAAATTTCTGTAAATATTAGATAGCTCGAAACTGAACATTCAAACTGAGAATGCAACAATTAATATGGTAATTATGCATTTATAATTGAGGCATGTATATCTGAAGTGTCTGAAATATATGACCTAGCATGTGTAATTCAAGAACTAAAGAAATACAAAGCTAGGGTTCTGAAATTGATGCGATAATCTGAGTAATAATATGATAATATGATTTGGAACATATATTTAATAAATTCATGAAGTTATATCAAAGTTCTAGAAACCCTAGGTTTAATCATGATAAGAGAATCAAGAACTGACTGAAACTAAGGACCCAATGGGTGAAAGGAACCCACTAGTGAAATTCCACATACCTGGTGATGAAATCCATGGAAAAATACTTATGTTTCGGGGCTGGAACTGCTGGAGCTTGTGGTGTTCTTGAACTAGGGTTCTTGAGCTTTTTTCTCCTCTCTTGCTTCTAATTATCTATGTTTTGAATTAATAATTTGACTTGGATATGTTTTAATTATGTTTCTAGGCTTAAACTGACTAAAATTTGATGATTTAGGGTCAAAACGACGTACCTTAGGGTTTAATAAGAGTGGGAAATGTAAAAAAGACCTCTGGAAAGGTTGTTGTCGGGCCTCACGACGTCCAGAACTGACGGTCCATCGTGCGCCCGACGATCTATCGTTGGGTCCGTTGTGAGGGCCTGTTCGACGGGCCTTTACTAAAATGGGCATAACTTTTTACTCGGAGGTCTGATTTCAGCAAGGTCGGTGGATATGGAAAGATAATTCAATTATCTATCTGTGGGTAGGTCATGAAAGACCTAATTCATTTTGTGCTAAGAGTTATGATCATTTAAGTTGACCCAACTGCATTTCCCCTTAACTGGCTGCAAATTTTCCACCAACGGACCGTAGGTCCACCTACGAACCATGTTGGTCATCCATAGATCTTGTCAGATAGTGGTTGAAGGGAATCTTGATTGACGGTCACGGACTACGGACCGTCGTTTGACCTACGGAATGTAAGTCCATCCGTCGTCCAAGACTTAACCAATTTTTCTACGCTGAAACTTTTGGGAGTTTATGATCCCATCAACGGTTGTGCAGGACGGACCGTGGTTCAGGCTACGGTCCGTCGATGCCACCGTTGGTAGAACCTGCAGATTTTTCTGAAAAACTAATTTCTGATCTGTTTTGGCTACGGGGTGTTACACTTTTAGTTAAAACTTGTAAAGTCACTTAACAACTCCCTTGGATATAGTCTAAACAGGTACAAGAACTACTAAGAGTACAATTGTAAATCATAAATAAAAGATACAACCCACACCATGCGGAAGGAAGAATAGAAGTTGTTGGAAAAGTTCTTTGTCTTCAACTACTGAAACGTCACCAATCTTGCATACAAACAATGTGAAAAAACGTAGTAAGAGTAGTATCAGTACAACCATACCTACTGGTAGGCATCATCGATTAACCTGACACCCACCACATGACATAAGATATAAACTAGTAAGGTCATGAATTAAACCTTATTTGGCCCTTCTTCTAATATCATCCATCTACACAAGTACTCTGATTTCTAACCACCTTCATAACAACTTACTTACCCGATTAAAGATCATATCCGAAACATACCAACACATTAATGTAACCCCCAAATGCACTAACAAGCACTTCAACTAAACGTTGCACCACTCTCTTACTTTCCTGTCACATTACTCAATCATGGTCACTATGTACAGTACGAAAACTTCTTAAACATTAAGCCCAATCTCCATCCCCAAGGTGAAACCTACCTAAGCATTTTTCATCACATATGCTACCTCTACTTCCCTTTCGCAATTGAAACACATGGTAAACCATCGTTATCCATTACTCATCACTTCAACCCTTTGCCCTTCCACTATACCCTAGGTTTCCGCTCTATCACAAGGAAAATCCAACATAAACAATCACAAAACATAATCACTAAGTGCAAATTATACGATTCAACACAACAATATCATAACATTATGATTTAGAACAGATACAATAACATCAATATGAAGAGAAATTCTCCAATATTATAATCATGTGAAGTAGTTGGTCCTCTCATGGAACCCAAACCCAAATTGTTAGTCCGCAGGAATGTGGTACCCGATCCCATAGTTATATCGGAATGTGGTAACATGATCCTAGTTAGGTATGCCAAAATGTGGCAATCCTATCCTAGTTAGTTATGCCAAAATACGGGAATGTGATTCATTTTTTATGTCAAAACGTGGCAATCCGATCCAAGTTTATTATGCTAGAACGTGGCAATCTGATCAATAAACACACCACAATCACACGCACTAGCATATCAATAGTCATACATTCATGAACTATTTCATGGAATATATTTATTCATCTATGTCATTTAAAACAAGTGTGAATCATCAATGCAACATCATAAGAAAACAACCAGAATACATTGCAACATCATAGAATCACAACTATCACCTACAAAGGATTCCTCGTCATAATATGTGGTAATCTGGCAAAGCACTTATTCGACTAAAATTTGATTTTTTTTTATTTTAAACATGTGACAAGAAAAACTAGAATTAATTATTTCAAGAAACTTTGAGTTAATTTTTAAGAAATTGAACAAGAAGTCAAATAATTTTACAAAGTAGAGGATTCATTGAAGTTCACTAATAGAATTCTAATCAAATAAATATATTTGTAAATGAACATGCAACTTAAATAAATCTAACTAAAATATACAGTGGAAATAATTAACTACAATATATAATATGGAAATAAGGTGATTAGGTGTTTACAAGAACCCGGATTGGAGACTCAATTTTTTTGAGTCTTTGCCCATTTTATTTGACGCTTTAAATTTATTGGCCTTACCCGTACAATATTAAATTTCTCATACTTTCATATTAGCTTTCTTTTAAAACATCAAGCCAAGGTAGGCAGAATCAATCAGAAGATTTTGGGCATTAGTAGTCCAACATAAAAATGCCAATGGGTACTAGGAGTCAAGTGGAATAAATTCATGCACAAATATGGTAAAGATTAGTGCCCGTTATTGATAGGAAATAAAAATTATATAAATGTACACAATCAACCATTAATATGGGGACTAATCAATCAAACAATGGAATTAACTCACAGAAGATGATCACAATGAACTAGACATGAAAATAAAATAATCAAAAATTATAGATGTCACGACCCGATTTTTAAGGTCATGATGGCACCTACTACACCCAGCCAATAGGTAATTCTAACCCTTAGCTCAGAGCATAAGCAATGGACTACCAAGAGAAGGACAACTACAAGAAGTAAGAGCATAGAACAAGGACAAAGGTAATTAAACAAAACCATCCCAAGGCCCGAAACTAGTTAGTACTTAATCATCTTATATAAAATATGAGTACAAGGCTTTCACAATTACAACACAAGTACAGGTTGTATGCCAATATAATATAAAGACTAAGCCTAGACAAAACAGACGTAAACTTGTTGATACAGACAGAAGGAGATCACACTAATCTTCGACATTTCAAGATTCTCTGCACGACTAAAAATCAACGGTTATAACTTCACTGCAATCTGCAAGGGGTAGAAGTAAAGTATGAGTACCAAAAAGAATACTCATCGGGAAACGACCGATTGAGCTAAAAGATAGCGAAAGCATAAACACCAAGAAATTAAAAAAGAATAGCAAAAGTAAATAAACACGAGATACTTAAGTAGCCAAGAAATAAAGAAAAGAAATAGGAAACAAGGGGTAAATTTTTGGGTCAACAACGCACCTGGATCGGAAGCCTATTGACCCAAACTCTCACTAGAAGTACGAGGCCTAAACAAACCGACACCTTATCCAAAATAGCCCTTTAAGATATGATGAAATCGTCATAATTGCATTTTGAGATTGTCGTTCTGAACATTCGACTGAAGTAAACTGTCAAAGTACAAAGGCTCCAAAATACGTTTACTTCCATGAAATCGAAACGAATGACCCGATGATTGAATTGTCAGTCCCATGAAGTCATAAATATCACTTCATGAAAGCTGTAAATAGTAAAAATATCGAAAAAGAAACAAAATGACATATATGGTCATTATAATTGACATAGTATCATCTAGAATCTAGAACCACCTAGAGCAAGATAACATCATAATAAAAGAAAAGAACTAAGCTATGATCAAAACAACTGCAGGAAAAGAGGAAATCTTACACATGAATCAAGACATATTGAATTCTTCATAACAACAAGACAAACATAATTATCTCATACTAGAATAAATTAGTTTCTAAGCTAAATGATAGAATGAAATCACTAAAGAAAGTAATTAGGACTAAATCTAATATACAACAAAGCAAATAAACTATTTACAAGCATACTAGATAAGAAAAAATGACGGAAATTGCTTACCTTTTTCGGACCGACGAGGAAGAGGAATTCACCACCATCAAAAGATTAGGTCTGGTGAGCTCTAGCGAAGCTCCGATGAATGACAAGAGTAAAATTTCGAGCCTAAGCCTTGGTGGTTTTCTTGTATGAACATTGTCCTCTTCCCCAAAACAATCAACTACAATTTGCATAATATCTCATAATTTCGTAACTCTATTGTTGATTCTTGAATTAGTTTTAGCCGAATCACCGCACCCTTATCGATACAAGGATCTATATCCAAAAATGTAGAAAAAAATTATCATAGAGAATCTGACCACTAACTCTCCATATTTATTGGACGTTTATACCTGAGTCAGAGCAACATTGGGTCTTACGACGGAGTGAAAGATCCCATGACAACCTCTTATGCGAATACACTCTCGAGTGGGAATCCCCTAAGAGGTGGTGCTAGCTATGGGAGCAACAGGAACGGAAAATCTAAACTTCCCATAGATCGTGGAAACAAGTTTCTAATATAAATTGTGAATAGGGACAAAACAAAAGTTTACAAAAAGTTCTTGATGTATAGTAACAAATAAGGAGACTACGGGTTGAGTACTCTTTTTCTTGAAAATGACATATTTGACACGATATCAGGACCTCTATTGAGAATGAATCGGCTAATAGATCTACGGAAATGCTAGATCTTCCCATCCCGTTGACCCACTACAATCGCCACCTTAGTTTATTTATGAAAGGAACCATATATAGTTGGATTTCTAAAAGAATTACAATATTTATTGTGTAGAATGTTATTAAATATGTAAACAAGAAGGAATACTTCAAGTTCTCAATGTGTTATTTTATTCTTTTTTTTGGTAAAAACATTGTTGTTTTCATACATGTATATCACTATATATTGGAAAAAAATTAATTGTACTTGGAGAAGTCACGCCTTTTAGAACACTTGACAACTTTTTATTCCTTGTTACTTTTACTCATAGTTGCCACGACAATTTAACACTTGGCATCATCTTGTTGGCCTTGAATTTTCTTTAAATGCGTGTCATTAGTTGGGCGAGATAAGCTTGGACATAAATATATTTTGGGTTTAAATAATAAAAATGGAATTATACAATTTTTAATAAATTTAAGACATTATTACCAAATAAATAATAAAAAAATGATGTATTTATTTAATTTGGATTGTCGTTGTCATATAATGTATTGTATGATTAGTTTAAATATCATGTGTATTTTTATCATTAATTAATTTTATTGTATTCTATTAATCGTTAGAAAACAACACACGTTCAATTTGTATGTAATGAGAAGTTTTGTATGAGCGTGTAATCATCTTAACATTTCTTCTTAATCCTCTTTACTTATTATTTAATAATCTTATTTTATACTTTGTAGTTTGTAGTATCTTTTGATAGTAGCTCTGCCTCGTAGTCTACTTTTCTCGTAGTTTATTCATTAATATTTTCTATGCATCACATAATGAAATAACGGGGAATATTACTATCCATCTAAATGTTGTATTCAGAAAAATACAACACAATATATACCTCTTATTTAATTATTTTTAGTCGGACTATTTTTTTTTTTTGTTGTTGTAAATATCATACTTTTGGAGTTTGGTTCAAAAATTATAGTACAAAAAAAATATTTTGTTAATATGTTGTCTAATGTCCGATATATTTTGTATCTATTAGTCCAAGAAAATAAAGTAAAAAAAATCATACTCATTTGAGTTTAATCTTCCGACATATGTAATTTTTCTGCTATTATATTTAAAATGCTTTTTTTAATCATAAAACATAATTAAGTGACTTAGGCTTAAATGAATATATAGAAATTAAAATGATCCCCCAAGAAATTATTTGTGCCTTTCCACTCCCTACAAAAATGATCTTTTATTTATGTTTTTTACCAATTTTTGAGAAAGGCGATTTATGCTCCAACTAAATATGAATTCACGTTGTAAAGTTTGATATTGGGGGTAAAAAACACTTTATAAACTAGGCAACTTCATATGTAGAGATATTTCAACTCGAGATAGTATTTACCATTCCACCACAATAATTAATTATTAGTAAAATTAATTTTTCTTTTATTGAAGTGTATGTAAAACACTATAAATTACAATACTATATATGTCTTTTTAAATTATATTATTTCAAGACATTCAACAAGTTCCGATCCAAATCTCTAGAAAAAGTAGATGCTTAAAGCCTCAAACATAACACAAAAGAGTCATACATTACGAAAATAAAATCTTGAGTTGTCTATCTAGAAATTAAACTTTGTTACCAAAATAATTTGTCAAATATTTTAAATCATATCTAAAGTCATCTTCTCCCCTCAATTTTATTAACAAAAAATATCACTTTTTTATATACCCATATTCCCTTATTACCTAGCTAGATTTATTGAAGTTTCGATGACTAAAAATAAATGTAGTAACCTGATCGAAACTAAAAATAAAATAAAACTAAAATAAAATCTCACCTGAAAGCCCGCTTGAAATTTATATTAACCCAAACAACCATGTTATTGCATAAAATGAGAAATAACAACTTTGGTTAGGATGTTATCCAATTTTGATCCTTGTAATATTCACATATAACTTTCAATAATCTATAATGTATATTTAGTCCTTAAAATTAATGAAATTTGAGTGCTTAGCAATTATCATAAAATAGCAAAATGACTAAAAAGACAATCTTGATCTATTTTGGGGGTGGAGTCCAATAATACACTTGAATTATTAAAAATAGGATAAAAATGTCGTTGTTTCTAGCAAACTGACCCAATTATGCCCCGATTCCGATCACTAAGTGTCATGTATCCCCCATGAAAATATTTTTTATTATTATTGAGATTGGACTCCACCTTGATAAAAGGTTACCCTCATTTATTTGGTTTTATAAGCAAAAACTATGCATCTAAGTAAACTAGGATTAAATATGCTTAACTATATAACAAAAGAAAATCAAGAAGCATTTAAGTTAATCTCACTAAAATCTAAAATAGAATTTTTTTTAAAGTTCAAATAACATTTGCGTGGTTCCTATTTCCATATAAACACGTTGTTAGCCCTTGAAATGTATGTTAAAAATATGCGGTTGCCCGGTGAATCATTTGTTAGAATATAAGTTGATGTTTTTTCTATTTTTATTTAAAACTAGTAATAAGAAAAACTTGAATTAATTATTTCAAGAATCTTTGAGTTCATTTTTGAGAAATTGAACAAATGATAAACACAAATTGATAATTACACAAAAATTGATAATTACACAAAATTGATAAGTGAAATAATATGACAAAGTAAAGATACTTTGAGACCTACATATGACAACTTCACTATAGGGTTCATTCAAGATCAACTAATAGAATACAAATCAATTAAATACAATTCTATACTAAACTTGCAACAAAAATAAATTTGACTAAAATATATAATGTAAATAACTACCTACAGTCGAAACTGAAGAAATAAAGTGACAGACGAGTTAAGAAGAACCCATATTAGAGACTCAATTTTTTGTGTCTTTACGCATTTAATTTGAAGCTTTAAATTTCTTGTCCTTACACCCATAATATTAGCTTTCTTTTCATTCTTGAAGATGAGGCAACCAGACTCAATCAGAAGAACTTGGGCCTCCTTTGCCCAACATTGAAATGCCAAGGGAAAATAAGGAGTCAAGTGGAAGGAATTCATGCACAAATATGGTAAAGAATAGGAAATAAAATTTATTTGAAGATAGACAAGAAATAATGAATATGGGGACTGAACAGCGAAGCAAAGGAATTAACTCAGAACAGTTGAACACAATGAATTAGACAGGAAAAACATCAATACAAGCAATAGCCAATTTAGAAGAGGAAAAGAAGGAAACTAAAATAATCATGAATTATTGATGCCACTTCCCAATTTCTCTGGTCATGATGGCACCTACTACAGCCTGCTTGTAGGTCATCCTAACCCGTAGTCCAAAGCCATAAACAACGGAGTACCAAGCGAAGACAACATACAAAGAAGTAAGAGCGTAGAACAACACAAAGAAATGTAATTAACAAAAACATCCCAAGACCCGATATAACTTAGTTGTTGATCATCTAACCTGAAATATGATTACAAGGCTTTTACAATTTCAATAAAAGTACATTTTTTCTCCTAAAAAATATAAAGACTAAGCCTAGCCAAAACAAATGTAAACAGGAAGCTCTAGAGGCCAGGAGCTCACCGTAATCTTCAACATCCCAATTTTTCTGCACGACTCAAAATAAATGGTTATAAACTAAATGATCTTCAAGGTTTAGAAGTGCGGCTTGAGTACCAAAAAGAGTACTCATCAGGATATGCCCATATGAATTAAAAAGATAGTAAACGATAAACACCAATGAATAAGAAAATTATAACACAAGTAACTAAAAATGAGATACTAAAGTAGCCAAGAAATAAAAAATATAAATATGAAATAAGGGTATAAAACATAGGTTAATTACACCCTAACATCAACATTATTTTATAAAAGAAAAAATAACAATTTTGGTCGGTGAGTTAGGATGTTTATTCACATATAACTTCTAATAAATCTATAATGTATATTTGGTCCTTAAGATTGACGGTAGTTGATTGCTTTACAAAATTATCATAAAGTCGAGAAAATGGCAAAAAAGAAACTTGAATAATTTGGATTTTTAGGTCAAGAATACACTTGAACTATTGAAATAGGATAAAAATGCCTTTGTTGTTACCAAACCGACCTAATTATACCAGAATTAGTACCTCCAAGTGTCATGCATCCCCTATGAAAACCTTTTTACTATGGACAAAAACTATACATCTAAGTAAATTAGGATTAAATATGCTTACAAGTATAACAAAGGAAATCAAGGAACATTACAATTAATCTGCAAAAAAAAAAAAATAGAAAATTCTTTTGAAGTTCAAAGAAGAAGTACATGGTTCCTATTATGATATAAACAACTTGTTAGCCCTAGAATGTATGCTCACAATATGCGGATATCCAGCGAAGCATTTGTTTAACTACAACTTGATCTATTAAAAAATTTAAAACAACTGATATGACAAACTTCAATCAATTATTTCAAGAAATTTTGAGTTGTTTTTTAAGAAATTGAACAAGTGATGAACAAAAATTGATAATCACTCAAAATTGATAAGTCAAATAATTTGACAAAGTAAAGAGACATTGAAACCCACATAGGACAAATTTACTAGAGGATTCATTCAAGTTCAATTAATAGAATCCACTTCAAATAAATATAATTGTATACTAAACCTGCAACAAAAATAAATTTAACAAAAATATACAATGAAAATAATTAACTACAATAAAAAATGAAGAAATAAGGAGAAGAGGGGTTAAGAAGAACCTGGATTAGAGATTCAATTTTTTTAGACATTGCACATTTAATTTGACACTTTAGATTTCTTGGGCTTACGCCTACAATATAATCTTTCTCATCCTTTCATATTAGGTTCCTTTGCAAACTTCAAGCCAACGCAGGGAGACTCTATCTGATCGTTTTGGGTCTCTATGGCCCAACACCAAAATGCCAAGGGATAATAGGGAGTCAAGTGGAATGAATTCATGACAAATATGGTAAAAAATGCCCGTTAGTTCTAGGAAATAAAAATTATTTAAAGACACCCAAGCAACTATGATTATGGGGACTGAATAACAAAACAAATGAATTAACTCACAACAGTTGAACACAATGAACTGGACAAGAAAGATACCAATACAGGCAATAGCCATTTTAGATGAGGCAAAGAAGGAAACTAAAATAATCATGAATTATAGATGTCACACAACCAAATTTCTCAAGCCATGATGACCCCTATTACACCCTGTTTGTAGATAATCCTAACCTGTAGTCCCGAGCCATAAGCAAAGGACCACAAGACGAAAGACAACAGCAAGAAGTAAGAGCTTAGAACAAGGAGAAAAGTAATTAACAAAACAATTACAGTACCCGAAATAAGTTAGTAGTTAATTATATTATCTTAAATATGAGTATAAGGCTTTTACAGTGACAACACAAGTACATGTTTTATCTAAATACAAATTAAAAGACTAAGCCTAGCAAAAACAGACGTAAACCGGTAGCTACTGTCGGCAGGAGCTTACCCTAATCTTTGCCATCCAAAGATTCTCCGCACGACTAAAAAGTACGGTGATAACTTAACTATAATCTTCAGGGGTTAGAAGTGTAGTATGAGTACCAAAAAGATTACTCATTAGGAAACGACTGACTGAGCTCAAAAGATAGCAAAAGCATAAAAACCAAGTAATAAGAAAAGAATATGAAAAGAAATAGAAAACAAGGGGTAAACTTTTGGGTCCACAACACACCTGGATCGAAAACCTAATGACACAAATTCTCACCAGAAGTCCCGAGGCGTAAAAAACCCATGCCCCCAGCAAAAAAGGCCCTTCAAGAGATGATAAAACCGTCATAATTTCTTTTTGAGATTGCCTTTCTTAACTTTCGACTGAAATCAACCGTCAAAGTAGAGAGGCTAAAAATACGTAAACTTGCACAAAATCCAAACGAATGACGCGATGATCGAATTGTCAGTCCCATGAAGTCATAAATACCACTACATGAATGATCTAAAATTTAAAAAGATCGAATAAACAAAAAAAGGACTATAGTGTCATTAAAATAGACAGACTAACATCTGGAATCTAAACCCACCGAGAGAAAAAGATTACAACATATTAAAAGAGACAAGAACGAGATAGAAACAAATGCACAAAAAAGAGAAAATCTTAAACATGAATGAAATCACTAAAGAATTTAATTACGACTAAATTCAATCTACAATGAAGCAAATAACCTATTTACAAACATACTAGACAAGAAAAACCAACAAGGGGAAGAGTTTACCTTTTCCAAAGCAACAAGCAAGAGGAATTTACCACCATCAAAAGATAAGCTCTGGTGACGCTCCAATGAACAACTATAGTATAATTTCGAGTCTAAACCTTTGTGGTTTTTTATAAGAACACTGTCCTCTTCCCCAAAACTGTAAACATCGATTTGCATAATAATCATAAATTTTTCATAACTCTATTGTAGATACTTGAATAAGTTTTAACCAAATTACCTCATCCTTATTTAAACAAGGATCTATATCAAAAAATGTTGAAAAAATATTAATCATAGAAGATCTAACCTCTAGATCTGCATTTTTATTGGACGTCTGCATCTGAGTCTGAGCAACATTGGGTCTTACTATGGAGTGAAATATCCCATGGCAGTCTCTTATGCGAATATGCTCTGGAGTGGAAAGCCCCTAAAGATGTTGTAATTGGGAGCAACAGGAACGGGAAAATCTAAACTTCCAATAGATCTAGCTAACCATTTTCCAATAGAAGTTGCGAAAAGGGACAAAATAAAAATTAACAAAAGTACTTGATATATAGTAACAAATAAAGGGATTGCTGGTTTAGTACTCTTTTTCTTGAAAATGACATATTGTGACACGATATGAGGACCTTCATTGAAATTGAATCTGCTAAGAGATCTATGAAAGGCTAGATCTTCCCGCCTGGTTGGACCCATTAAAATCTCCACCTTAGATTTTCTATGAAAGGAACCATATATAGTTGGATCTCTAAAAAACTAACAATATTCATTGTGTAAAATGTTATTAAATCTGTAAACAAAAAGAGATACTTAAAGTTTTCAATGTGTTGTTTCATTCTTTTTTTGTAGAGGCAATGTTAATTTGATGCATGTATCTCTCTTTATATTGAAAATAAATTGCTTGTAATTGTCTGAGACACGCCTTTTAGAACACTTAGCAGCTTTTGATTCTTTTTTATTTTTACTCATAGCTGCCACGACATTTAAGTACATGGCATCATCTTGTTGGCCTTGAATTTGCTTGAGATGTCGTGTCATTAGTTGGGAGACATAAGTTTGGGCCATATATGTACTTTGCGTTAAAAAATAAAAATAGAATTATATAATTTGTAATAAATTTAAGACATTTAACCAAAAAAAATCGACGTATTTATTTAATTTTGATTGTTGTAGTCGTACAATGTATTGTATTATTAGTTTCAATATCATATGTATTTTAATCGTTACTTAAATTTAATTACCGCATATAGAGATTCAATTAATCGTTAGATAACGACATGAATTCATTTTTTATGTAATGAGCAATTTGGTATGACCATATCATAATTCTAACATTTCTTCTTATTCGTTTTTACTTATAATTTAGTAATCTTATTTTATTCTTTGTAGTATCTTTTTATAGTAGCTCTACTTCATAGTCTACTTTTCTTGTAGTTTAATCATTCAATATTTTTTATGTATCACATAATGTAATAATGAGGCACACCACAATCCATCCAAATGTTGTATTTAACAAAGTATATATCCCTCTTATTTAACTATTTTTACCTTTTTTTTCTTCTAAAGATTATACTTTTGGAGTTTGGTTCAAAAATTAAAGTAACAAAAAAATTATTCGTTAATATGTTGCATAGTGTCTGAAATATTTTTTATCTATTAGTCGTACAAAATAAAGTAAAAATTCTCATACTCATTTGAAGTTGAATCTTCCGTCAGATGTGATTTTTGAGTTATTATGTTTAAAATTATCTTTCTTTATGTTAAAAGTTAGTTAACTGATTTGGTGTAAGAGAATATATATAGATATTAAAATGAACGCCCAACAAATTACTTGTTTCTTTCCACTCCTTTCAAAATTGATTTTTTTTTTTTATGTTTTTCACCAATTTTTGACAAAGGTGATTTAAGCTCCAACTAAATCTGAATTCACTTCGTAAAGTTTGATAGTGGCGGTAAGAAAACTTTATAAATATGATGAATGCATATGTAAAGATTTGAACTCGAACTATAATTTACCACTACACCACAATAATTAATTTTTAGTAAATTTGTTTTATCTTTTATTGAAGTGTATGTAAAAGATTATAAATTACAATACTATCTATTTGTGTTTCCAAGTTATGTTATTTCAAAACATTCAACAAGTAGATTCTTAAAGCCTCAAACATAACAAAAAAAAGACATACATTAAGCAAATAAAAACTTGAGTTGTCTACAAAAAAGTTAAACAGCCCAAATATTATGTCAAATATTTTTAATTATATGCTAAAGTCCTCTTCTCCTATCTCTTTTTTTTAAACTAAAAATATTACTTTTCTATGAACTCATATTTCACTTATCACCTAGCCAGATTTATTCAAGTTCCGACGTCTAAAAAGAAATGCAACAACCTAATTGAAACTAAAAATAAAATAAAACTAAAATAAACTCCCACCTAGCAGCCCGGTTGAAATTTAAATTAACCCTAATGACCTTGTTGTTTTATAAAAGAAATATAAGAATTTTTGTTAGGATGGTACCCAATTTTTATCCTTGTAATAATCACGTACAACTTTTAATAAATCTATAATATTTATTTGGTCCTTACAATTGACGGAGGTTGAGTGCTTAAAAATATTGTCATAAAATAGTAAAATGGCCAAAAAGAAACTTGAACTATTCGTGGAGTTTTGGTCCAAAAATACACTTGAACTATTAAAAGTGTCTTTGTTATTATCCAATTGACCGTACTATGCCCCAATTAGGACCTCCAAGTGTAATATATCCCCTACGAAAACTTTTTTTATTATTATTGAGATTAGACTCCACCTAGTCAAAAGGTTACCCACATTTATTTGGTTTTATGAAAAAAAAATTATACATCTAAGTAAATTAGGATTGAATATGCTTACTACATAGCAATGGAATATCAACAAACATTTTAGTTAATCTCAATAAAATATAAAATGGGAAATTTTTTGAAGTCAAAAAAACAGGTTCATTGTTCCTATTTCCATATATACAAGTTGTTAGCCCTTGAAATGTATGGTAACAATATGTGGTTCTCTGGCGAATCATTTGTTTGAATAAAAAGTGATGTTTTTTGAAAACATTTATTTAAAACGTGTGATAAGAAAAACTTGAATCAATAGTCTCAAGAAACTTTGAGTTCAATTTTAAGCAATTGAACAAGTGTTGAACAAAAATTGATAATTACTCAAAATTGCTAAGTGAAATAATTTAATAAGTAAAGAGACTTTGAAACCCACATATGACAACTTTACAAGAGGATTCACAAGTTCAACTAACAGAAATCAAATCAAATAAATATAAAAGTAAACTAAGCTTGCACTAGAAATAAATCTAACTAAAATATACAATGGAATTAATAATTAAATACAGTCGAAAATGAATAAATAAGGTGAAAAGAAGTTTAGAAGAACCGGGATTGAAGACTCAACTTTATAGATCTTTTCCCATTTAATTTGAATCTTTAAATTTCGTGGCATTTCACCCACAATATTAGCTTTTTGATACTTTAATATTATCTTCCTTTTAAAAATATAAGTCGATGTAGGCATACTCAATCAGAAGAATTAGGGCCTCCATGACCCAACATCGAAATTCCAAGGGAAAATAGGGAGTCAAGTAGAAGGAATTTATGCACATATAGGGTAAAGAACAGGAAATAAAAATTATTTGAAGATACACAAGCAACAATGAATATGGGGACTTAACAACGAAACAAAGGAATTAACTCACAATAGTTGATCACCATGAACTAGACAGGAATGACATCAATACAAGCAATAGCCAATTTCGATGAGGCAGAGAAGGAAACTAAAATAATCATAAATTATAGATGTCACGAGTCAATTTCTCAGGTCAAGATGGTACCTACTATACCCGGACAGTAGGTAATCTTAACCCGTAGTCTGGAGACATAAGGAACAAACTACCAAATGGAAGACAACAAGAAGAAAGGACATAGAACGACGTAGGGAAAGGTAATTAACAGAACCATCCAAGACCCGACATAAATTAGTAGTTGATCAGGTAATTTTAAATATGAGTACAAGGCTTTCACAATTACAACCAAAGTAGAGTTCGTCTCTATATACAATATAAAGATTATGCCTAGCCAAAACATATATAATGTTACGACCCAACTTACAAGCCGTTCAGGCACCCACTCTAACACCTAAGTGGGAGAACCCTCATATCCCAATATTTAAATATGCGGAAAATTTAAAGAAAATAGAGATAATTACCAAGTACATGACTTTTATAAATATATTTTTGTATACACTTTAGTTAAAACTTGTAATTAATTTCACAACTCACATGGATATAGTGTAAGTAGGTACAAGAGCTATGAAGAGTACAACTGGACAAGATAAATATAACATACAACTTCAACCATGCAGAAGGTAGAATAGAAGTTGCTGGAAAATTTGTTCGTCTTCACCTAATGAAATGTCACCAACCCTGTATCCGGACATGTCAAAAGACATTGCAAGAGTAGTATCAGTACAACTACCCTTACTGGTAGGCATCACTGGTAAACTCGACTTCCACAACATAACGTAAGAAATCAACTAGTAAGATCATCAATTAAATACCTTGCTTCTCCACATTTGGCCCTTCTTTGAATGCCTCCAATCTACACCATTACTCTGATATCTAGCCACCTTCTCAACAACTTACTCACCTGATTCTTGATCACAACATAAATATACTATCACATTAACAAAACCCCCAATTCAATCCACGAACACTCCAACTAACCGCTGCACCACTCAATTACTTTCCTGTAACTTTACTCAATAATGGTCATATGGTACACTACAACAAACTTCCTTACCACAAAACCCAATCTTCTCCCCTAAGGTGAAACCCACCTATTCATATTTCATCAAATATGCTACATCTACTTCCCTTTTGCAGTTACAACACATGGAAAACCCTCGCGATTCATTACTCATCAGTTGAATCCTTTGCCTTTCCGCTATCCCCCATGACTCCAATCAATCACAACAACAATGCAACATAAAAAGTCACAATATATAATCACTAAGTACAACATATACGATGGATTCGACGCAACCATATCATTACATGAAGATATAGCACATGTAGAATAACATCGACATGAAGACAAACAATGTTTTCACAATTCTCCAACATCACAATCATGTCAAGTAATTGGTCCTCTTATGGAACCCAAACCTAAATATTAGTGTAATGATGAGTCCATATTGGACTCATTTAGAGTTTTACTTTGATTGAAATAGTGTCCTTAAATGAGTCCTCAAATGCATGTTTTGTCCCAGTATTTCCAATCCAGTATAGAGGCTTATTTTAGGTATCGTTAGATTCAGCTTAGTATTGAGTTAATATTTCCTTTGTATTAATCTCATTATTTTCAAATATCTCAGTTATAGAATATGGGTATTCCCCATCATTTCAAATTTAATTATGATTTAGCTTCTGCATCAATTTATTATCTTTAGTATGCTCATGATCATTCAAGCAGGGTTAGCTTGGGATCACTTGTGGTTCTAAGTTCCGTGTCCGCATCTCGGGGGTAGCTCGGGGCACGACAAAACTTGGTACCAGAGCACTATGTTCAAGAGTCCTAGGATATCTGAAAAAGCTGCACTAAGTAGATTCCTTTTCATGGGTGTGAAGTGCACCACATCTAATGAGAGGGAGGCTATGAAGTGTTTTAGGAAAAACTTAACTTCCTTCTTACTCTTATTGTGCGTAAGGTATGATAAAATTCCATTCTAACTTGACATTGTGCGCTTGAGATCATGCCTTCTTGTAGAGCTTAGGCATGGAATGCTAATGCACGCAACGCTAACGCAGTTCCTCTAGTACAAGATAAGGAAGTTCAAATGCAGAGTTTCAGAATGCCAATTCATCTTTTGGCTCAGAGTATGACCAACCAGAACAATCAGCAGGTTTTAGTTCCTATTAATTGAAATGACCAATAAGTGGCAGCCAGAGTTTGTGATTTTGTTAGGATGAATCCGCCTAAGTTTCTAGGGTCGCAAGTTAGTAAGGACCCACAGAAGTTCATTGATGGGGTCAAGAAAATATTTGGTGTGATGTCAGTAAGTGGTATTGATAGGTGATATTGGCATCCTACAAACTCAAGGATGTGACTCACATAGGGTTCACTCAGTGGAAAGACAACAGACATGACTTTGTCTTTTGTAACTCAGTATAGCTGTCCAATTCATACATAGTTAGATTCAGCATAGTATTGATTTAATATTTCCTTTGTATTTAACTCATTATTTTCAAATATCTCAGTTATAGAATATGGGTATTCCCCATCTTTTCAGATTTAATTATGATTTAGCTTCTACATCAGTTTATTATCTTTAGTATGCTCATGATCATGCCAGCAGGGTTAACTTGGGATCACTTGTGGTTCTAAGTTCTGTGTCCGCGTCTCGAGGGTAGATCGGGGCGTGAAAAAACTATACGTACTTGTTGAGTGCTTCAACTTAGTATCGAGAATAATTAGACTTGTACTAATTTTTATCACTTTTAAGCTCTAAGTTTGAGAGGGTTTTTAGAGAAGAACTTGAAGAAGAAAAGAGTTTCATCTCCAAAGATATGGACTTGGGTCTCTTGGATTCTTCATTCTTGGCATGTAACAAGACTTAAATATTCATACCCATTTTAATGCATGAACATTTTTGGTATAAATTTCTATGTCTTGTTCATTTCTAGCTAAAACTATAATTATTGGGGTTTGATTTTGTAAATATGGGTAAAGTTAGTCGATGGATCTTGCTTGTTGATAGTTTATTAGTAGTTTGATTTTGATCTCGCTTAATAGTTGTGTATGAATATAATGAGTTTGTAGTTTCAATTATAATCTCATAGATGTGTTTCCGGCTGGCATGATAGAGAGGTCGATAAATTAAGACTACTAAATTGATTGACGGTAGGAGTGGGTCAACATGAGGTTCTGCTCGACAGAGTTAACCCTAGTCTCACACCATACACTCACCTTGAGAGAGTGAGAGTGTTAAGGAAGAGGTTGTGTTTCATACTGAAAGTAGGTTTTCGAGAGGAACCCATTTGAAACAGGGTAAATTGCTCAAGAGAGAGCTTATCCCCCTTAAGTCTAGCCTAGTCAGAATTACTCTATGAATTTTCTATCAAAACCATGTACCCAATAATATAGTTTATCCTGTATTCCAATAAAATCCAGAGAATTCCACCTCTACTTGATTTAGAACTCTTTGTTAATATGTTGTTTTACTTACTACTAGTGATAAACACCCCATCGATAATTGACGTTTGTGTCACCCCTTGATTTAATATATTTTTATTTAATAATGTCTTTAGCTATGAGTAGTTAGAACTCAATTTTAGTTTTCTATCAATTCTCACAACCACTCCCCATGGAAATGACCCCTTGGTTAGGTTACAATACTACGGTACGATTGTCTTCACTTACATTGGAAGTTGTGTCTTTGATGACATCACCGATACCCATAACGTGGTACCCGATCCCATTGTTATGCAAAATGTGGCGATCAAATTCCAGCTAGTTATGCCAGATGTGGCAATCCAATCAATCTTTTATGCTGGAACGTGACAATCTGATCCTAGTCAATTATGTCGAAACGTGGAAATCTAATTCATGAACACACCACAATCACGCGCATAAGTATATCCTCAATAATCATAAGATCAAGAAGTGATTCATGGCATATATTATTCGTATATATCATTTACAACAAGTGTAAATAATCAATGCAACATACTAAGACAACAAAAAGAACACATGAGACCATAATAGAATCACAACCATCACCTACAAAGGGTTCCTCATCACGCACCTCATTTAAAACCTAATTCAGCCATACCCAACCCTTATTCATATTATAAGGATTCTTTGTATGGTTTAAATCATAAAACATTTGGTGCACGAAGGCCTACGAAAAAATTGTACCATCGATTCACACATATTACGCAGTAAGTACAATTTAAATTTATCAAACCTAGTTTACCTGGGTGCAAAGTAGTTGCACCGAGTTAGTGACTTCGATTCCTATTTTCGGGTTTTGTGACAGTGATTTTGCCAAGAATCCGCAACATATTATCATCTTCATGCTAGAAATTTCCTTCTACTTCCTTCCTAAGCTTTGAACTATTTTTTTCTTATGTTTCGAGGTTGTATTGCGACTTATTTAGATATTTAACAAAGATGTTGAAAGTAGGATTTGTCGTAAATTACGTTCTGTCTCGCCTATCCCACATTGGCACCAACTTATGTCACGCGGGCGTTGTTGCCCTAGCGGCATCTAGACCACCCTAGCGGGAAAATGGCTAGATTTTTCCTGAATTTTGTTCTTCCTAATCAATGACACTTTGGGTCATTACAATACATATCAATATACCCCTCGTTCGGCACCCAAACGACTAGTGCATGGTACATCACAACCCCAATTTTATTATCACTAACTTAGAGGATTGGTCCACTACGAAATCATGACTAATGTCGACCTTCCACTTAATTCACAAAAAAGAATGTTATACCAAATAGACTAGAGGAATATATGAATCCCCAACCAATGAATAGAATGCATTATAGTTAAACAGCCTGGCCCGCCAGGGTGTGATACATCTCGTGTAGGCGGGGATCTTTTGCGAGAATCTCCCGGTGAAGTGGGAGATCTAGAAACAGAAAAGAGGGAAAAGGGAAAACATTTCCCTATTAATCCCTTGAACTCCCAAAAACTCCTACAATTTCCTCTCAATCACTCATCTCCAAACATCAAAACGTCAAGTAATTTCACATTCCTTACGCTTTCACTTCATTAATTACATAAAAACGACTGCATGCTAACTTTTAATCGGAAAGAATTGATTTTTGGGTAGTTATTTGACAATATAACTTAGATTGCCATATTGATAGAAAAATGTGGCATGATCACTTCCATTACGTACATAACATTTCTACAATGACTTGGATGTAAGGATTTCCTAAGAATACGAGTATATTGGTATAAAAACGGGTAGGGAAAGTTGAAGGGTCTTTTGGTGTGAAACTCCAATTTAGGTCTCTTTTAGAAGTTATTTTGCCGAAATAATTTCTTATTTATGTTCTAATAGGACATTTACATGCTATGATCAAATAAAATTTTATCTAAAATGGGGGTTTTGGGACGAAGGGCGCCATTGTCGCGCGTGGTGATAGTCTCTGCCATCTTTCGTACCGCCATGACAGCCTTAACCTTAACATCAAAATTTCTCTTTTCTTAATTCTATCCTTACGCCAACTATTCTATCACCTTCTAACTTATTTTCAACTTATTGCAAGCTCTCTAAATGGTAGGTCAAAACCATGTACACTTACCGTTTGTTTAGTTTCCTAGTGCCTCTTGTCGAGAGAGGTTCCATGACTTTTGGAACACTTGTTTTGCTATCCGAGGGGATTCCACTTACTTAACATTGAGGAAAAGGATCCTTGCTCCTATACACGTCTCATGGACTTGTGTTAAGCTTCCTTGACCAAGGCTCCCCCGGATGCCTACTTTACCTGGGTGAGGGAGTTCTATGCCATCGTCCCTACCAGCCGCTGGGATGAATTTTAACCTGTCATCCGTGTATGGGTAGTTTATATTCCCTTGAATGTCATTTCTATAAAAGAAGTACTAAAGTTACTCAAGGTCTCAAATGTGGAGTTCAAGTCCATGTTCCGAGAGATGGATTTTGGTTGTTTAAGGGATACACTGAGTGACCCTGCTAAACGTGAGCAGGTCTACGAGGCTATAATATAGGGCATCACTAGCACTTATTTGTCACCGGATGCTAAGAGGTGGCTACACTTGGTTACTAGGAGGATTTTCTTATCGGACAACCGCACCGATGTGACCTCTCCCCGGGCCTTGGTGGGGGAGTGCACTATACAGGGCATCTAGTTAAATATAGAGGCGCAAACCTTTGAGAGTGGAAGATGTCTACCGGGTAACAACAAGGATTCTCTTACAAGTCTCAGTACTACGTTGTGCAAATAGGCGAAAGTACCACTCTTTGATGATGATGTGGTATTTCCTATGGATCCCCCTTTTAATCCTCTTTTGGTCAGACAAGGCTCTACTTCTAGGAGCAAGACAAAAAGGACGGGTAGGGCTAGCAGCAGTAAGGTGGCCATTGATTCGGACAACGAGAACCCACTATCAGGTGCATGGGTTGAAGAGGATCTAGAGGTTGCCTTAAGAGGATGCGGAATGCCTTTGCTAACTTCACTCTAGTTTTCCCCAACACTTCCCTAGACGTTGGGAGCTCCATCGCCGATTGCGTTAGCATAGGAGGAAGACCTAACCAAGCGATCGTCAAATGGCCCCAGTGTGAAAGACTATGAAGGTCATATTTTCTTGTGTTGCTCTTGATAGGGAAATTCCCCCAGTCGAGCTAGAGGACTATGCGGAGTTCCCTACGATGATTAGGGCCCGGGCTTGTGTGATCCCTCTGAGGACCTTGACTCAAACATCGAAACAACCCAGAGGGGTCTTGAGTTGGTTTTCGCCCTTCTTGGGCTTGTAATTCTAGACATTTGTTTCTATCACTCGACTCTCTTATGTTTTTGTAGCACCAAGATGCTTGCTTTTTCTGTTTGATGCAGCCTTTTATTTAAGCTTAAGGTTCTATACTATATTATTTCTAGTTTTGGACAATCTTAGGTAGGTAGGGGTAGGTTCAGATACAAGTTGAGGTGTGAAATTGTGGGTAAGGAGAAATAAGGGAGATATACTGAAGTTCTGCCTCACTTTGATGAGGAAATTCCACTCCGGCAAACTCGCTGTGGCAGGAATAATTCCTTCCTAGGGTCTCAAACGGCAACAGAACCCAGGCTAATAATTTTTGGGTCCTTTTCTCTATCCTAATAATTCCCAAAGGTTCAACCCTTACCCTTTATTTTTTGGATACTTCTTATATTAGAATAATCATTGTCTACCCCCAGCCAATCCCCCCGATACACAAATGGATTCGTTCTAATAAATTTTGCACCTCATCCCTACACATACCTAGGATACACCCGTACATTCACATGATTATTAATTAGTACACATAGTTTACCTCGTCATATTCAAGCAATTACAATCTCATATTCAAAATAATTGCAGAAAGCAAGAAGTACACAATCACATAGTCAAGTGGCAACTCAATGCCAGGCCCTATGTTTTTAATATGTTACCCCGCTGCATAGAGGACCATTATTGAGCATCTACCCATTTACATCGCCTCTAGGGCCAAATACCAATTGGAACCTTCCAAGTTCCAATTTGCCTTGCTTGTATTCCTTCAGTTGTGACAAGACTTCCAGTTTATTGCTTGAAATATCAATAGGAATTAGGAGATACTAATTGGACTCAACTCATACCACAAGCGACAATTCGCACGGAAGGAGAGAAGGAGCGGAAAAACTTCTTAGAATGCTTACTACCTTCTTGAAAATTAGATATGGACATCAACACCGATCCACAGAAGTCTACTCCATATTTTTCTCTTGTACTGGGAGAGTGACAACCTGGGCTTTGATACAAATTTGTCACGACCCAACCCACAGGTCGTGCGGGCAACCACTCTAACACCTACAGAGGAGAGCCCTCATATTCTAATTTCCGAAAATGACTTTATTAATTAACCTTTTCATACACAATTTTAGTTAAAACTTGTAAATAACTTAACAACTCCCGTGGATCTAGTCTAAACTGGTACAAGAACTACTATGAGTACAATTGTACAAAATAAATAAAAGACACAACTCCCACGATGCGGAAGGAAGAATAGAAGCTGTTGGAAAATTTCTTCGTCTTCACCTACTGAAACATCACCAATCCTGCATACAAATTATGTCAAAATACATAGCAAGAGTAGTAATCAGTACAACCACACATACTGGCAGGCATCATCGATTAACCTGACATCCACCAGATAACATAATATATAACTAGTAATTGATCATGAATTAAACCTTCTTTGGCCCTTCTTCGAATACCATACGTCTACACCAGTACTCTGATTTCTAACCACCTTTGTAACCACTTACTTACCCGATTAAAGATCATATCCTAAACAGACTAACACATTAACGTAACTCCCAAATCCACTAACAAGCACTTCAACTAAACGCTGCGCCACTCTCTTATTTTTCTGTCACATTACTCAATCATGGTCACATTGTACACGACGAAAACATCTTAAACATAAAGCCCAATCTCCATCCCCAAGGTGAACCCTACCTAAGCCTATATCATCACATATGCTACCTCTACTTCCCTTTCGCAATTAAAACACATGGTAAACAATAATTATTCATTACTCATCACTTGCACCCTTTGCTCTTCCACTATACCCTAGGTTTCCGCTCTATCACAAGGAAAATCCAACATAAAAAATCACAAAATATAACCACTAAGTGAAACTTTTATGATTCAACACAACAATATCATAACATTAAGATTTAGAAAAGATACAATAACATCAATATGAAGAGAATCATGTCAAGAAGTTGGTCCTCTTATGGAACCCAAACCCAAATTGTTAGGCCACTGAAATATGGTACCCGATCCCATAGTTATATCGGAACGTGGTAACATGATCAAAGTTAGTTATGCGAAAATGTGGCAATGCAATCCTAGTTAGTTGTGCCAAAATTCAGGAATGTGATCTATTTTTTATGTCAAAACGTGGCAATCCGATCCAAGATTGTTATGCCAAAACGTGGCAATCTGATCAATAAACACATCACAGTCACACACACAAGTATATTCTCAATAACTATACAATCATGAACTATTTCATGGAATTTATTTATTCATCTATGTCATTTAAAACAAGCATGAATCATTAATGCAACATTATAAGACAACAACCATAATATATTGCAACATCAGAGAATCACAACTATCACCTACAAAGGGTTCCTCATCACGCACTTCAACAAACCATAATTTGACTATACTCAACCCTAATTTATTTTTTAAGGCTTCTTTCTAGGGTTTAAATCATAATCATTCGGTGCACGAAGGCCTACACATAAATCATACTATTGATTCACATATAATACGTACTGAGCAGAGGTATAAACTATTCAACTCATAAAACCTATCCTACCAGGGCGCTAAGTAGTTGCATAGAGTTATTGACTTCGATACTTGTTTTCCGAGCTTTCTGATGATGAATTTGGCCAAGAACATGCAAGATATCATCATCCTAACGCTAGAAATCTCCTTCATTCCCAAGCTAAGATCAATTTTTCATAGGTTTCTAGGGTTTTTACGACCTATTTATGTATTTAAGAAAGATGGAGAAAATAGGATTTCACATAAATTATATTTTGTTTCGTCTATCCCGCTCTGGCGCCAACTTATGTCGCATTGGTGCCGCCTCTCTAACAACATTTGGTCCGCCCCTACAGGACACTTCCCAAATGTTTCTAACATATATTCTTAATAATCAACGACGGTTCGGGTCGTTACAAGTAAAACATTTTCTGAATGCCAGGATCTCACCCTAATCTTAGACATCACAAAATTCCCTAGACCACTCAAAATCAACGGCCATAACATAACTGCACTCTACAGAGGGTAGAAGTGTAGCGTAAGCACCAAAAAGAATACTCATCAGGAAATGACCGACTTAGCTCAAAAGATAGCAAAAACGTAAATACCAAGAAGTAAGAAAAGCATAACACAAGTAACTAAACATGAGAGACTAAAGTAGACAAGATATAAATAATAGAAATACGAAACAAGGGCTAAAAATTAGGGTCAACTACCAACCTAGATCGGAAGCCTTACGACTAATCTTGTAATAAATTCCGAGGCCCAAACGAACCATGCCCCTAGCCTAAATTGGACCTTCAAGAAATGATAAACTCTTCATTATTGTATTTTGAGATTTTCAATCAAAAAATTTAACCAGAGTCAACCATCCAAGTACAAAGGCTCCAAAATACGTAAACTTGAACAAAATCCAAATGAATGACCTGATGATCGAATTGCCAATCACATCAAGTCATATATATTACTACATGAAAGCTCTAAAGAGAATTAGGTTGTGAAAATCTTCCTTTAGCACCAAAATTCGTTAAACATTCAAGAACTCGCATGGGTCGTCTCTTAGCGCTCTAAAACGAAGCTTGCAGAATAATGGCGTTTTTCTAGGTTTTTCTAAGTAAATTTGCAAATGAGTCATTATGGTGAGCCCAACCCTAGAGGGAATAATCCAACCAAGGCGGCTTACAGAGAACGACATAACTAATTAAGAGTTTCATACCCCCATTTAACAACATACCTCCATCCCATGACACTCAGAAGATACTTGTTCGCGCTATGATGAATTTAGGGAGTTATACTCACCTGAATTTGATTTTGTAAAGCTGTACAGTTTATTTATGTCTTAGCTATCTACTCACATAATCAAATCCATAAATAAATCTCTCATTTACAACCAATTTTCTCTTGACCTAACTAACTTCAATTTCTTACAAGTCTTGAGTACCAAAAAGATTTTCTGCCCACAAATTTTCCACGTTGGCTTTTCAATGACAAAGGGAAAAGGTCATTACACCCTAACATCAACGCTGTTGTATAGAAGGAAAAATAATTATTTTTGTCGGGGTGCTAGGATGTTTACTCACATATAACTTTTTTTAAATCTATAATGTCTATTTCGTCCTTAAAGTTGACGGAAGTTGAGTGCTTAACAAAATTATCATAAAATAGCAAAAATCACAAAAAAGAACCTTGAATTACTGGGGTGTTGTGGACGAACAATACACTTGAACTATTCAAATAGGATATAAATGCCTTTGTTGTTACAAAACTGACCCAATTATACAAGAATTAGGACCTCAAAGTGTCATGCATTCCCTATGAAAACTTTTCTACTATTTTGAGATTGGACTCCACCTTCACAAAATTTTTACCCTCATTTATTTGGTTTTATGGACAAAAACTATACATCTAAGTAAGTTAGGTTTAAATTTTCTTAAATGTATAGTAAAGGAAAATCAAGGAACATTTCAGATTATCTCAAAAAAAAAAATTAAACTAGAAAAATATTTTGAAGTCTAAAGAACAAATACATGATTCCTATTTCCATATAGAGAAGTTGTTAGCCCTAGAAATGTATGCTAACGATATGTGGTTATCCGTCGAAGCACTTATTCGACTAAAACTTGATTTTTTTTATTTTTATTTAAAACATGTTATAAGAAAAACTAGAATCATTTATTTCAAGAAACTTTGAGTTAATTTTTAAGAAATTGAACAAGTGATATAAAAAATTGATAAGTCAAATAATTTGACAAAGTAGAGGATTCATTGAAGTTCACTAATAGAATTCTAATCAAATAAATAAAATTGTAAACTAAACATGCAACTAAAATAAATCTATCTAAAATATACGGTGGAAATAATTAACTACAATAAAAAGATATAGAAATAGGTGAATAGGGGTTTACAAGAACCCGGATTGGACACTCAATTTTTTTGAGTATTTGCCTATTTTATTTGATGCTTTCAATTTGTTGGCCTAAGCCCTACAATATTAGTTTTCTCACACTTTCATATTATCTTCCTTTTAAAACATCAAGCCACGGTAGGCAGACTCAATCAGAAGATTTTGTGCCTTAGTGGGCCAACGTAAAAATGCCAAGGGATACTAGGGAGTCAACTGGAATGAATTCATGCACAAATATGGTAAAGATTAGCGCCCATTAGTGATAGGAAATAAAAATTATACAAAGGTACACAATAAACCATTAATATGGGGACTGATCAATCAAACAATGGAATTAACTCACAAAAGATGATCACAATGAACTAGACATGAAAATAAAATAATCACAAATTATATATGTGACGACCCGATTTCTCACGTCATGATGGCACCTACTACACCCCGCAAGTAGGTAATTCTAACCCGTAGTCCAGAGCAATAAGCAATGGACTACCAAGAGAACGAAAACTACAAAGAAGTAAGAGCATAGAACAAGGACAAAGGTAATTAAACAAAACTAACCCAAGACCCGATATCAGTTAGTACTTAATAATCTTATCTGACATATAAGTACAAGGCTTTCACAATTACAACACAAGTACAACTTATATCCTAATATAATATAAAGACTAAGCCTAGACAAAACAGACGTAAACTTGTCTTTACAGACGGCAGGAGCTCACCCTAATCTTCGATATCCCACGATTCTTCGAATGACTACTGCAATCTGCATGGGGTAGAAATAGAGTATGAGTACCAAAAAGAATACTCAATAGGAAATGACTGACTGAGTTAAAAAGATTGCGAAAGCCTCAACACCAAGTAATTAGAAAAGAATAGAAGAAGTAAATAAACAGGAGATACTAATGTAGCCAGGAATTAAAGAATAGAAATAGGAAGTAAGGTGTAAATTTTTAGGTCAACAACGCACCTGGATCGGAAGCCTATTGACATAAACCCTCACCAGAAGTCCCGAGGCCTAAACAAACTGTCACCTTGTCCAAAATGGCCCATTAAGAGATGTTGGAATCGTCATAATTGCATTTTGAGACAGTATTTCTGAACTTTCAATTGAAGTCAAGTGTCAAAGTACAAAGTCTCCAAAATACGTAAACTTGCATGAAATTAAAATGAATGACCCGATGATCGAATTGTAAGTTCCATGAAGTCGTAAATATCACTACATGAAATCTCTAAATAGTAAAAATATCAAAAAACAATGAAAATGACATATATGGTCATTAAAATTGACATAGTATCATCTAGCATCTAGACCCACCTATAGCACGATTATATCATATTAAAAGAGACAAGAACTAAGATATGATTAAAACAAATGCAGAAAAAGAGGAAATCTTACAAATGAATCAAGACATATTGAATTCTTCATACCAACAAGAAAAACATAATTGACTCATACTAGAAAAATAATAAATTAGTGTCTAAGATAAATGATTGAATGAAATCACTATAGAAAGTAATTAGGACTAAATCTAATATATAACGAAGCAAATAAACTATTTACAAGCATAGTAGACAAGAAAAACCAACAATGGATATTGTTTACCTTTTCCAGAGCAACGAGAAAGAGGAATTCACCACCATTAAAAGAAGAGCTCTGGCGAGCTCTAGCGAAGCTCCGATGAATGACAAGAGAAAAATTTCGAGTCTAAGACTTTGTGGTTTTCTTGTGAGAACATTGTCCTCTTCCCCAAAATAGTCAACTTCAATTTGCATAATATCTCATAATTTTTTCGTAACTCTATTGTTGATACTTGAATTAGTTTTAGCCGAATCACCGCACCCTTATCCATATAAGGATCTATATCCAAAAGTGTAGGACAAATTTATTATAGAAGATATGACCATTAAATCTCCATATTTGGTGGATGTTTGTACCCGAGTCTGAGCAACATTGGGTTTTACTATGGAGTGAAAGATCCCATGACAACCTCTTATGTGAATACCCTCTGGAGTTGAAATCCCCTAAAGAGGTGGTGATAGCTATGAGAGAAATAGGAATGGGAAAATCTAGACTTCCCATAGATCTTTGCAAAAATTTTCCAATATAAGTTGTAAATATGGACAGAATAAATGTATACAAAATGTTCTTGATATATAGTAACAAATAAGGAGACTGCAAGTTGAGTACTCCTTTTCTTGAAAATGACATACCCTGACAGGATATCAGGACCTCTATTGAAAATGAATCGGCTAATAGATCTATGGAAATTCTAGATCTTCCAATCCCGTTTGACCCATTAAAGCTGTAAACAAGAAGGAATACTTTAAGTTTTCAATGTGTTATTTTATTCTTTTTTTTTTGGCAAATACATTGTTGTTTTCATGCATGGATATCACTATACATTGGAAAAATTATAATTGTAATTGGAGAAGACACGCCTTTTAGAATACTTGACAACTTTTGATTCATTGTTACTTTTACTCATAGTTGCCACGATAGTTTAACACATGTCATCATCTTGTTGGCCTTGAATTTTCCTTAAATGGTGTGTCATTTGTTGGGCGACATACGCTTGGGACATAAATATTCTTTGGGTTAAAATAATAAAAGTGGAATTATATAATTTAATAAACTTAATACATTAGAGCAAATAAATAATAAAAATCGACATATTTATTTAATTTGGATTGTTGTTGTCGTATAATGTATTGTATTATTAGTTTAAAAATCATGTTTATTTTGATCGTTAATTAATTTATTGTGTCATAACGATATAATTAATCGTTAGAAAACGACACAAGTTGAATTTGTATGTACTGAGAAGTTTTGTATGAGCGTGTCATCATCTTAACATTTCTTCTTATTCCTCTTTACTTATAATTTAATAATCTTATTTTATACTTCATAGTTTGTATTATCTTTTTATTGTATCTAAACCTCGCAGTCTACTTTTCTCGTACTTTGATTATTCAATATTTTTTATACATCACATAATGAAATAACGGGGAATACTACAATCCATCTAAATATTGTATTCGGAAAAACAATACAATGTATCCCTCTTATTTAATTATTTTTAGTTGGACTTTTTTTTTGTAAATATCATACTTTTGGGGTTTGGTTCAAAAATTATAGTACTAAAAAAATTATTTTGTTAATATGTTGTCTAATGTCTTGAATATTTTGTATCTATTAGTCCATGAAAATAAAGTAAAAAAATTCTTACTCATCTGAGTTTAATCTTTCGACATATGTGATTTTTGTGTTATTATATTCAAAATGATTTTTTTATCATAAAACATAGTTAAGTGACTTAGGATTAAATGAATATATAGATATTAAAATGATCGCCCAAGAAATTACTTGTGTCTTTCCCCTCCTTTAAAATTGATTTTTTGTTTATGTTTTTCACCGATTTTTGACAAAGGTGATTTATGCTCCAACTAAATCTGAATTCACATTGTAAAGTTTGATATTGGGGGTACAAAACACTTTGTAAACATGGCAACTTCATATCTAGAGAGATTTTAAATCGAGATAGTATTTACCACTCCACCACAATAATTAATTATTATTAAAATTAATTTTTCTTTTATTGAAGTGTATGTAAAAGACTATAAATTACAGTACTATATATTTGTCTTTTAAAATTATATTATTTCAAGACATTCAACAAGTTCCGATCCAAATCTCTAGAAAAAAGTAGAAACTTAAAGCCTCAAACATAACACAAAAGAGTCATACATTAAGAAATTAAAATCTTGAGTTGTCTATCTAGAAATTAAACTTCATTACCAAAATAATCGGTCAAATATTTTAAAATTTATGCTAAAGTCATCTTCTCCCCTCAATTTTATAAACAAAAAATATCACTTTTTAAATACCCATATTCACTTACCTAGCTAGATTTATTGAAGTTTCGATGACTAAAAAGAAATGTAGCAAACTGATTGAAATTAAAAATAAAATCAAACTACAATAAACTCCCACCTGGCAGCCTGCTTGAAATTCATATTAACCCAAACAACCATGTTATTGCATAAAAGGAAAAATAACAATTTTGGTTAGGATGTTATCCAATTTTAATCTTTGTAAAATTCACACATAACTTTTAATAAATCTATAATGTATATTTAGTCCTTAAAATTGATGTAATTTGAGTGATTAGCAATTATAATAAAATAGCAAAACGGCTAAAAAGATAACCTTGGTCTATTTAGGGGTGGGGTCCAACAATACACTTGAATTAATAAAAATAGGATAAAAATGCTTTTGTTGTTAGCAAACTGACCCAAATCAGCCTCGATTAGGACCACAAAGTGTCATGTATCCCCCATGAAAATACTTTTATTATATTGAGGTTGAACTTCACCTTGACAATAGGTTACCCTCATTTATTTGGTTTTATAAGCAAAAACTATACATCTAAGTAAACTAGGATTAAATATGCTTAACTATATAACAAAAGAAAATCAAGAAGCATTCAAGTTAATCTAAAATAGAATTGTTTTTGAAGTCCAAATAACAGTTGCGTGGAACCTATTTCCATATTAACACGTTGTTAGCACTTGAACTGTATGTTAACAATAAGCGGTCACCCGGCGAATCATTTGTTAGAATATAACTTGATGTTTTTTTATTTTTATATAAAACTCATGATAAGAAAAACTTGAATTAATTATTTCAAGAATCTTTGAGTTAATTTTAAGAAATTGAATAAATGATGAACAAAAATTGATAATTAGGCAAAATTGATAAGTGAAATAATATGACAATGTAAAGAGACTTTGAGCACATATGACAACTTTACTCGAGGATTCATTCAATTTCAACTAATAGAATTCAAATCAAATAAATATAATTGTAAACTAAACTTGCAACAAAAATAAATTTTACTAAAATATACAGTGGAAATAATTAACTACAGTCGAAAATAAAGAAATAAGGTGAAAGACAGGTTAAGAAGAACCCATATTGGAGACTCAATTTTTTGTGTCTTTACCAATTTAATTTGAAGCTTTAAATTTATTGGACTTACACCCACAATATTAGCTTTCTGAAACTTTCATATTTGCTTTCTTTTCAAATTTTAAGCAGAGGGAGGCAGACTCAATCAGATGAACTTGGGCCTCCTTTGCCCAACATTGAAATGCCAGGGGGAAATAGGGAGTCAAGTGGAAGGAATTCATGCACAAATATAGTAATGATTAGGAAATAAAAATTATTTGAATATAGAAAAGCAACCATGAATATGGGGACTGAACAACGATGCAAAGGAATTAACTCACAATAGTTGAACACAATGAACTCTAGACAGGAAAAAACATCAACACAACCAATAGCCAATTTCTCTTGTCATGATAGAACCTACTACACTCTTCTTGTAGGTCATCCTAACCCGTAGTCCAAAGCCATAAGCAACAGAGTACCAAGAGAAGACAACAACAAGAAGTACGAGCATAGAACAACACAGAGAAATATAATTAACAAAACAATCACAAGACCCAATATAACTTAGTTGTTGATCTTCTAATCTTAAATATGAGTATAAGGCTTTCACAATTTCAATACAAGTACATGTTTTCTTTATATAAAATATAAAGACTAAGCCTAGAAAAAACAAATGTAAACCGGAAGCTCTAGAGGCCAGGAGCTCACCCTAATCTTCAACATCCCATTTTTTTTGCATGACTCAAAATAAAGGGTTATAACTTAACTGAAATCTACGAGGTGTAGAAGTGTGGTATGAGTACCAAAAAGAGTACTCATTAGGAAATGCCCAACTGAACTATAAAAGATAACAAAGCATAAACACCAACTAATAAGAAAATTATAACACAAGTAACTAAAAATGAGATACTAAAGTATACAAGAAAGAAAAATTATAAGTACGAAAGAAGGGTATAAAACTTAGGGTAATTACACCCTAACATCAATGTTATTTTATAAAAGGAAAAATAACAATTTTTGTCAGTGAGTTAGGATGTTTATTCACATATAACTTCTAATAAATCTATAATGTATATTTGGACTTTAAAATTGACGGAAGTTGAGTGCTTAACAAAATTATCATAAAACAGAGAAAATGGCAAAATAGAACCTTGAATAATTTGGGTTTTTAGGTCCAAGAATACACTTCAACTATTGAAATAGGATAAAAATGCCTTTAATGGTACCAAACCGACCTAATTATACCCGAATTAGTACCTCCAAGTGTCATGCATCCCCTATGAAAACCTTTTTATTGTTTTGAGATTAGACACCACCTTGAAAAAATTTACCCTCATTTGTTAGGTTTTATGGACAAAAACTATACATCTAAGTAAATTAGGATTGAATATGCTTAAATGTATCACAAAGCAAACCAAGGAACATTTCAGTTAATCTGGAAAAAAAAATCAAAAAGAAAATTCTTTTGAAGTCCAAAGAACAAGTAAATGGTTCCTATTTCGATATAAACAACTTGTTAGCCCTTGAAATGTATGCTAACAATATGCGGATATTCGGCGAAGCATTTGTTTGACTAAAACTTGATTTTTCCAAAATTTTAAAACATCTGATAAGAAAAATTTGAACCAATTATTTCAAGAAATTTTGAGTTACTTTTTAAGAAATTGAACAAGTGATGAACAAAAATTGATAATGACTCAAAATTTATAATCAAATAATTTGACAAAGTAAAGAGACTTTGAAACCCACATATTACAACTTTAGTAGAGGATTCATTCAAGTTCCATTGATAGAATCCACATAAAATAAATTTAATTGTAAACTAAACTTGCAAAAAAATAAATTTGACTAAAATATACACTAAAAATAATTAACTACATTAAAAAAGATGAAGAAATAAGGTGAAGAGGGGTTAAGAAGAACCCAAATTAGAGACTCAATTTTTTAAAAGTCTTTGCACATTTAATTTGTCACTTTAAAACAATCATGAATTATAGATGTCACAATCCAATTTCTCAGGCCATGATGACGCCTATTACACCCATCTTGTATGTAATCCTAACTGGTAGTCCCGAGCCATAAGCAACGGACAACAAGGTGAAAGACAACAAGAAGTAAGAGCATAAAACAAGGAGAAATATAATTAACAAAACCATCACAAGACTCGAAATAAGTTAGTAGTTAATTGTATTATCTTAAATATGAGTACAAGGCTTTTAGAGTGACAACACAAGTACATCTTTTATCTAAATACAATATAAAGACTAAGCCTAGCAAAAACAAACGTAAACTAGAAGCTACAGTCGGCAGGAGCTCACCCTAATCTTTGCCATCCCAAGATTCTCCGCAAGACTAAAAATGAACGGTGATAACTTAACAGCAATCTAAAGGGGTTAGATGTGTACTATGAGTACCAAAAAGAGAACTCATCAGAAAACGAGCGACTGAGCTCAAAAGCAAAAGTATAAACACCAAGTAATAAAAAAGATCAGGAAAAGAAATAGAAAACAAGGGGTAAACTTTTGGGTAACAACACACCAGGATCGAAAACCTAATGACATAGATTCTCACCAGAAGTCCCGAGTCCTAAACAACCCATGCCCCTAGCCAAAATGGTCGTTCAAGAGATGATGAAACTATCATAATTGCATTTTGAGACCGTCTTTCTGAACTTTTGACTGAAGTCAACCTTCAAAGTAGAGAGGCTCCAAAATAGTTAAACTTACACGAAATCCAAACGAATGACCCGATTATCGAATTGTCAGTCCCATAAAGTCATAAATATCACTACATGAAAGCTCTAAAAATTGAAAAGATCGAATAAACAACGAAAAGTCCTATATGGTCATTAAAATAGACATACTAACATCTAGAATCTAAACCAACCGAGAGCAAAAGATTACATCATATTAAAAGATACAAGAACAAGATTGAAACAAATGCACAAAAAAGAGAAAATCTTAAACATGAATGAAATCTCTAAAGAGAGTAATTAGGACAAAATCTAATCCACAATGAAGCAAATTACCTATATACGAGCATAGTAGACAAGAAAAACCAACAAGGGGAAGAATTTACCTATTCCAAAGCAACAGGCAAGTGGAATACACCACCATCAAAAGATGAGCTCTGGCAAAGTTCCAATGAACCACTAGAGTAAAATTTCTAGTATAAACCTTATAAATCATAATTTTTTCATAACTCTATTGTAGATACTTGAATTAGTTTTAGCCAAATTACCTCATCCTTATCCAAACAAGGATCTATATCACAAAATGTATAAAAAATATTAATCATAGAGGATCTCACCTCTAGATCTGCACTTTTATTGGACGTCTGCACCTGAGTCTAAGCAACATTGGGTCTTACAATGGAGTGAAAGATCTCATGACAGTGTCTTATGCGAATACGCTCTAGAGTGGAAAGCCCCTAAAGAGGTGGTGATAGTTATGGGAGCAACAGGAACGGGAAAATCTAAACTTCCCATATATCTAGCCAACAATTTTCCAATAGAAGTTGCGAATAGGGACAAAATAAAAGTTTACAAAAGTACTTAATATATAGTAACAAATAAAGGGACTGCTGGTTTAGTACTCTTTTTCTTCAAAATGACATATTGTGACTCGATATGAGGACCTTTATTTAAAATGAATCTGCTAATAGATTTATGGAAAGGCTAGATCTTCCTGTCTTGTTGGGCCCATTACAATCTCCACCTTAGATTTTTCATGAAAGGAACCATATATAATTGGATCTCTGAAAAACTAACAATATTCATTGTGTAAAATGTTATTAAATCTTAACAAGAAGAGATACTTAAAGTTTTCATTGTGTTGTTTCATTCTATTTATGTAGAGGCAATGTTAATTTGATGCATGTATCTCTCTATATATTGAAAATAAATTGCTTTTAATTGGCCAAGACACGCCTTTTAGAACACTTGACAGCTTTTGATTCGTTTTTACTTTTACCCATAGCTGCCACGACATTTAAAAACATGGCATCATCTTGTTGGCCTTGAATTTGCTTGAAATGTCGTGTCATTAGTTGGGCGACATCACTTTGATCCATATATGTACTTTGGGTTAAAAAATAAAAATAGAATTATATAATTTGTAGTAAATTTAAGACATTAAACCAAAAAAAAAAAAGCGACGTATTTATTTAATTTTGATTGTTGTTGTCGTATAATGTATTTTATTATTAGTTTCAATATCATATATATTTTTATCGTTAATTAAATTTAATTTTCGCATATAACAACTCAATTAATCATTAGATAACGACATAAATTCAATTTTATGTAATAAGCTATTTGGTTTGACCATATCATAATTTAACATTTCATCTTATTCTTTTTTACTTATAATTTAGTAACCTTATTGTATTCCTTGTAGTATCTTTTTATAGTAGCTCTACCTCATAGTCTACTTTTATTGTAGTTTAATCATTCAATATTCTTTATGTATCACATGATGTAATAATGGGTCACACCACAATCCATCCAAATGTTGTATTTAACAAAGTATATATCCCTTTTATTTAACTATTTTTAGTCGGACCTTTTTTTCTAAAGATTATACTTTTGGAGTTTGGTTCAAAAATTAAAGTAACAAAAAAATTATTTCGTTAGTATGTTGCATAGTGTCCGGAATATTTTTTATCTATTAGTCTAACAAAATAGAGTAAAAACACTCATACTCATTTGAAGTTGAATCTTCCGTCAGATGTGATTTTAGAGTTATTATATTTAAAATTATGTTTTTTTATGTTAACCGATAGTTAACAAATAGTTATCATATATATATATATATATATATATATACCAATATTGAGAAATATTGAGCATAGTATAGAAAATTGGCTAGGTTGTATTAGCCAATTTCTATATAATACCCAAATAAGCAAAATATTGGGCATATTAGAAAATATTCGCTTAAAGGGTGTAAGCTAATTTTCTAACATTAATGAGCTTGCTTAAGAAATGTACCTTCAATGAAGACCCTAACATAAAAAAATATTTTTTCTAGTATTTGCACACAAAGTACTAGGCATCCAAGTGTCTAGCCTACTACCAGAGCACATGATCATTTAAAATGATCATGTAGAATAAACACTGCCCAAGAACATAGTTAGGATCCTTGAGACAATAAGTAAACATTCCCAAATGATCCATAAATAATAGTTAGTTAGGAAAGTGCAACCAACCCATGTGCAAGACATGTGAAGAAGCTGTCAAAGGAGGGGACCACCCTAACCGAATTCGGTTAGGGTAGTTAGGGGAAAAAACATGCACAAGGGACCACTCTATGTGAGGCCTAACCTCCCTACAAATTCTAGACTCTAACCTACTGCTCTAAATAACTAAATAACCTAGGAACAGCCGAATTGGACTCATTAGTGCACCCGACAACCTATGACCAAAACCGGGTTGACACTAACCTAGTACTAGTTAAAGAGACAATCTAGTACCTAACCTAGGATGGTCCAAAAGGTTAGTTATGGTCCTAAAAAATTACGGGTAATTTAGTAATTCCCCTAGGTTACCTAATTAATTAATTTATCAAGTTAATTAATTAATTTAAAAGGTCTAAAACCGAAAACAAGAAAGGGACAACCTTGTACCTAACCTAGGATGTTCCAAAGAGTTAGTTAAGATCTAAACGACTTAAGGGTAATTTAGTAATTACCCTAGTCTACTTAATTAATTAATTTAGAAACTTACTTAATTAATTTAAAGTGGCAAAACCTAAATCACAAAGCAATATCAAGATTTCAGTTAAAACAAGAAAAAGACAACGTAGTACCTAAACTAGGATGGTTCAAAGGATTAGTTATGGTTATAAAGAATTGAGGGTACTTTAGTAATTACCCTATGTCACTTAATTAATTAAATTATCCATTTAATTAATTAAATAAAGGGGTCAAACCGAAATTCTTACACTAACCTAGTACAACTCAAGAAACATCCTTGTACTTAACTAGGATGGTCCAAAAGGGTTAATTTTTGTTCCAATGATTTAGGGGCACTTTAATATTTACCCTAGGTACCTTAATTAATGAAATTATCTATTTAATAAATTAATTTAAATGGACAAAATGAAATTCTTAGGAAAAAATTTAGATTTGACCAAGTATTGTTTTTTTCTAGTTCTAGTCAATCTAGGAGGGGCTTTTTAGTAATTATTTAATTAATTTATTTAATTAAATTATTAAACCCTAAGTTGAATGATTCAATATCAGTTCTTAAACCTAAAAATCACGTTCAAACTCATAAACAGAAAGGACGCAAAAACAGTAAGCAACGAATGCAAGAAAAAGACAGAAAATTTATCAGTTTCTGTAGGGCGATTTCAAGGTTTCGTGCAAGGTGGCCTTCATAGATTAAGTTCTACATAAGGTATGGGTTTCTCTCTTGGACTTATTTATCCAAAAGAAATTTCTTTCAAACGATTCAAAGATCTTGAAAACTAGGGTTGTTCCCGTGTTCTCGTCGAACTCCTTTGTCCCTAGTATCCTTTTCAATTCCATGTTGAATAGGTTAAAAATAATGTTATTTGTATGTGGTGCTAGCTGATCTTATGTGTAATGTTCTTGAATTATTAATGTCAATTGAACTATGAAGTTGTGATCATATAAAGTTAAGTGCTTAAAACGTGAATCAAGAATCGACGATGTGTTAGTTACACCCATAATTGTTTTAAGTGTTGATGTGTTTGTCCGATATTGCATTGTTGTGATTGTGACATTATGAAGGTGTTAAATTCATCAAATATTAATATGATTCTGTCTAATATGTCTTAAAAACGTTACACTAAAGTCATGAACCAAGATTGATTCAAAGAATGATACTATGTTAAGATGTGTCCGAAACTGTTATGTGTGAAGATGATTATGATTTGTTGTGCATACCTACTGTAAATGTGACTTGTTGATGATGTTGTGTTAGTTGAATGATCATATTATGTTGTTCAAGATGTTTATAAATGCTATGCCTAAAGTTATGTTATAAGGTTGGCTAAAAAGATCTTCATGAAATCATAATTTGAGTGATTGTTTGGCTTATGCCAAAAAAATTGCTAACAATACATTGTCCAAAAGGGTTGCATACAAATGGCTATAATATTATGTTAAATAAATAAAATATTTGCTAATGAACAATATACATATCCAATCAAGCATGAAATAATGTAAAATTGGCCTATGCCAGCAAAGATGGTTATGTAATCTATACCCAAATGTTTATGCCAATACTAGTCATATGCCAATATTGTATAGTAAGAGTATTAAATATATTATAAGCACTTCTAAGTTAATTCAATGAATCCATAACCAAGGGCATGCCATCCATTGGGACAACTCCCAACATGCTCTAAAAGAATGAACTATGAACATATGTAACTCATTGAAAGAAGTGCTTGATATACCTTGGTTTCACGGTATTTCTAATGTTTTTTCCTTAAGTTTAGTGAGTGTCCAAAATCCTTTTTGTATTGATTTTTACGTAAGTTTTTCTTTATTTGCAGGAAATCTGTCCAAAGATGAACGCGGAAGTTTTTGAGCGAGAAATGCAAAAGTGACCACCTGCGGAGCCTGTGATGGTCCGTAGGTGGCATCATAGAGAAGTTGCTGAAGGAAGATGAGAAAGTCTGACCCAGTGTGGGATTACGGAAGTTTATAACGGACCGTCATAGCCATGACAGTCCGTCCTTCTGATTCGTCTTAAAGATCAGAGAGTAGTCCCAGTACCCAATTTCCAAGAAGTTTAAGTGTTATGGAACGGAGACCCTCGACGAACCGTAGTGCTTGGAACGGTCTGTCATACCTGCTGTTGAGGGTAATGAAGAGAGTAGAAGAAGAATTTGTGAAGTATAGGATGACGGAGGCCATGACGGCTCGTCGTGGCCATGAAGGCTCGTCGTGACCACGACGGTCTGCCACGAGGTCCGTCAACCCAGCGACATTTTGACAGATTTTCAGTAATTAGAGTCCTTCTTTTATTAGGTTTTTGTTTTTTTATAAATAGTTCGAAAAACTCATTTTTGGGGTTAGACTCTTTGTTAGTATACTCTTTGATATTAGATTTTTTTCATTGTTAGACTTTTGGAGAATCTTTAGTTCTCTTGTTCAAGTATTGAAGGATTAATTTCAGCAATTGTTTCACTTTTTCTGGAATTGATTGTTGGTGATTTTTTTAATTAATCAATTGAATTTCTGGATTTTATGCTTTCTCATTAAAGTAAGTGCATGAATTCTTATATCAAATATATGAATATTGTGATTATGACTATGGGTAACTATACTCCATAACTTGGGTTATGGAAACCATGGATGAATATTGAGGTCAAATTTAACTAAAATAATAATTCCAGAATAGTGTCTTGCATGTATTGATAAGTCTTTTGTTTAGAAGTATTTTTAACGGATGGCCAACGTTAGAACTCGCCTTAATGCTACTTGCTGGACCAAGGAGGTAGATAATAGGAAAAGAATTATCAACATATATTTAGTGTATACTATCTAATAGGCTAGTGTCGATTGGTACAAGGTAATAACTTAGTCAAATATCGAATATAATGTCTAATATGAGGTAAAGGTAAGGGTTAGTATAGCAACACACGTAGCCGGACCAAGGTGCGGAGTGAAATTTTCTAAATGTCGGACCAAGGATTTAGAAATACATAACTTATCACTTTGCATGCAAGATACTAGGAAAGAAATGTTATAGTTAGAATTATCAAGTTAGGAACCTGTGGGGAACACTTAAACCCTAATTGCTTTTAATAATTGATTAAACTCCAAGATTTGAATCAGTTAGTTGTTTACTTTGATTTAGTTAGTTATTTTTATTAATTTAGAAATAAAAAGCCCCCTTTTCTTGTCTTTTGTTTTGTAAGGAAATAATTGACTAAATAATAGTAATAGTAGATTAATGTTAAGTCTGAATTATTTTCCTCGTGGGAACGATCCCAACCTCATTAGTTGGGTTCTTTACTTGATACGACCGCTTTACTTCTTATTTGAGAAGTAAATTTGAGCGTATAAGTGCTCATCGTCCATAAACGATGAAATGAAGCTACTACACTAAAGTAAAGAAGTAACGTGATTTATAACATAATAAAAGGGGTCTAAATTAAGTAAGTGACCAGAATGGGGTGTTAATCGAAACAAAAAAAATTAAAAAAATATTGACTAAACTTTAGTAATAAGTTTAAGTTAATCTAAAAGCTTCTTTCCCCGGCAGTGGAGCCAAAATTTGATACGCTCAAATTTACTCCTCAAATAAGAAGTAAAGCGGTCGTATCAAGTAAAGAACCCAACTAATAAGGTTGGGATCGTTCCCACGAGGAAAATAGTTCAGACTTAACTTTAATCTATTTTTTTATTGTTTTATTGTTACATGGAGAGGAAGAGAACCCTTGTTTCCCTACATTCACGAATTAGAGCGTACACTACGGAATATGAATCGAAACTTGGGTATTAACGATAATGATCCAAAACAGAACATCCTAGATCATGTTGTTGTTCATGGTCAGTTATTACCCGATGATCCTGGTGAAAATCAACAAAGAGGACAAAACCCTGCTCCACGCCCTCAAGAATACTATAGAGGTTATGATAATATTGCAGACTCTGATGGCCACTTGTCTTGCCCCCTCTAACACAAGGCCACACCTTTGTGGTAACTAGTAGTCTGATGCAAATGCTCACTGCTAGAGGTTTGTTTTCAGGGCTACCTTCTGAGGACCCACATGCCCATATAGCTAAGGTAAGGGTAGTGTGTAAAAGCTATGTAGGGAGACCTGATTTGCATTTTGATGTAATAGGGCTAAGAGTATTTCCTCTCTCACTGACGAGAGAGGCTGCTATTTGGTTCACTGAGCTCTCTTATAACTCAATTTTCACTTGGAACCAACTAAGGGACGTTTTCTTAGCACGTTACTACCCGTTCTCCAAGAAACTAAACCACAAAGACAGAGTGAACGACTTTGTGGCATTACCAGGAGAGTCAGTTAGTAGTTCTTGGGATGGATTCACTTCATTTTTGAGAAGTGTCCCCAATCACCGCATAGATGATAAGTCACTGACGGAATACTTCTATCGGGGACAGGATGATAATAATAAAGCGGTATTGGATACTATAGCGGGTGGTTCTTATGAGGAGTGTCCTTATGACGAGATTACCAAAAAGTTAGAGAAAATCTCCTGGAATAATAAAGCTTGGAGTACTAGGAAGTCAGATACTGGGAGAAATACCTTTGCAGTGCAATCCACACACAACGCAGCCATAGATGAGACTCGTGAAGAGATGACTCAGATGCGAACTGATCTTGGGTTGATATTAAAACATGTCACTGGGGGAGCTATAAAGATAAATACAGTTAACTACTTGTCTAAACCCCCACCATCATATAATGAATGTTATTATGAGGAGGATTCCTATGCTGTAAATGAGCAGACGGGGGATTTACGACCGAGTGCCCAAGGCTCAAATTAGGAGAATTTACGCCAAGGTCAAGGAAACCAAGTTCGGATCTATGGTAACTATAACTGTGAGGGTCATTATGTCCGACATGGAAACTACAACCGCGACAACAACTTCAACAGGGGTAACTATGGTAACAGAAATGATAGGAATCGGCCCTATGTCCCTCCTTAAAATCGTGAAGTTACTCCTAGGGATGGTGGAGATAGTATGACGCGAATTGAGGATATGTTGCACAAAATGATAAGGAGGTTCGATTCTAGTGATGAGCACAATAAAGAGTTAAGGAGTGATTTAGCGGGTATTGGGCAGAAAGTCGATACACATGCAATATCGATTGAGCAGCTTAAGTTGAAAATGGCCCAATTATCTGCGACTGTGAACACACAACAACTAGGCACTCTTCCTAGCAACACTGTCCAAAATCCAAAAAATGATGGACACTGTATGGCAATCACTACTCGCGGTGGTAAGCAAACCATTGAACCACCTATGCCGTCTAATGAGGAAAAGTTGATAAAAGATAATGAGAAAGTATTAGAGGTTAGTGGTGAAGTAGAAGATATCACTGGAAAAGATGTTGAAGTGCCTACAAAGGAAACTCTCATGCCTAGACCCCCCCCCCTTTTATCAAAGATTAGTGAAAAAGACCGAGGATGGTAAATATCGGCGTTTTATAACAATGTTGAAGCAGCTTTCTATCAATGTCCCTTTGGTAGAAGCTCTAGAACAAATGCCCGATAATGCCAAGTTTATGAAAGATCTTGTTACAAAGAAAAGATCGATCACTTTTGAGGATGTTGATAGAATGCAACATTGTAGTGCTATTGCAACAAGATCTCTAGTAAAAAAGAAAGAAGATCCGGGTGCATAAACTATTCCTTGTATAGTCGGGTCATTAAATTTTGCGAAAGCATTATGTGATTTGAGGGTAAGAATCAATCTCATGCCCCTCTCGATTTACAAAAAGTTGGGTTTGGGTGATCCAAAGCCTACTGCGATGCGGCTATTGATGGCCGATCGAAATTTAAAAAGGCCTATAGGGATACTCCATGATGTGCTCGTAAAAGTGAAGTCGTTCATATTTCAAGCAGATTTTGTTATTCTTGATTGTGAAGTCGATTTTGAAGTGCCTATTATTCTTGGGAGGCCATTCCTTGCTATGGGTAGAGCCTTAGTTGATATGGAAAAGGGGCAGATGAAATTTCGGTTGAACAATGAAGAAGCGACCTTCAAGATTTGTAGGTCCATGAGGCAGAGTGGTGAGCTCTAATCGGTATCTGCTATATCCTATAAAGAAAAGATGAAGAAGTACCATGACCTAAAAATTGTAAAACGAGAGTTTATGGTTGGAGATTTGGTACTTTAGTACAATTCTAGCTCGCGCTTGTTTTCGGGCAAGCTCAAGTCCAAATGTACTGGTCCTTACTTGGTTACCCAACTATTCCCTCATGGAGCAGTTGAGTTGGAAACCAAGGAGGGTGTGCGGTTTAAGGTGAATGGACAACAAATAAAAATCTATTTTGGGCATTCTGAATCGGCGAATGAAGTGATCGAGGCATACCATCTTGATGAAGTCTGAGTAATAAAGTGTCTTCAGTCGTGCCGCGACATTAAATCAGGAGCTGGTTGGGAGGCAACCCAATACTTATTGTTTTCTTTCTAGTAATGGTAGAATTTTCTACTAATGGGTTTTAAATTTGCCGGCACACCACCAGGAAATTCTTCAGAAAATCACTCTGCAACAGTCACTGACGCATACATCGACGGACCGTCACACATGCGATGGACCTTCGCATGAATCCGTCGTGCCAGGTATGTCTTTCATTTAGTTTCAAAATTAGGGCACACGCGACGGAACCCATGACAGACCGTCGCATCTGAGATAAACCGTCGTCGGGGATTCATTGCGTCATTAACCAGCATACCCGACCCGACCCGACTGGGAAATTTTAAATATTTTCAACATTTAAAAAACCCCATCCCTTCATTTCAACCATTTCCTTCCCTCTTTCTTCCATTTCCCTCCCTTTAAAACTTCCAACTTCCTACCTCTCTTTTCTATCAACTGATTACTTCCCCAAATCCCCAATTCCGGAAATCTCCTTTCTATTGGTCGGAGTCTGCTGCTGTGGTTTTGCTCTTGATAACCAAGTGCCTCATTTGCTTGTTTTTCTCCTCTTCTCAGGTATGTGTCGCTGATCTCTACCCATTTTGCATTGCATTTTTATTTTTTTAATTAGTATTAGCCTATTTCTTTTTAGTGGGTCTTCATTCTTTGATCTAATTTTGTCTGACCTAGGTTGAGAATCCTCGAATTGCGTTGTTAATACTCGAGAACTAGGTGCTTTAGCATTGCTAGTTTGCTAGGTATTTGGGTTAGAAACATGTAAGCCAACACTAAGTATTACATTTGAGTCATATGGGATGATTGTGCCATCCTCAGTTCTATCACTGAATGACAGAACGAGACCCCAATGACGGACCGTCGTACCCACGACGGACCGTCATATGGTCTGTTCCAACACACCACTGTTCGTTTTCTCTAAGTGTCCACCAATGGATACATGGGACAGACCGTCGTTCCCATGACGGTTCGTCCTGCACAACCGTTCTGGTTGTTAGCGACCCTTGTCCTAAGGGTCTCCATTTTTTTTCCTAGTGTCCTCTGACGGACATCTAAGACGGACAGTCATACCCGCGACGGTCCGTGCTGCACAACCGTTCTGGTTGTTAGAGACCCTATTCCTAAGGGTCTCCAACTTTTTCTAAGTGTCCTCTGACGGACATCTACGACGGACCATCATACCCTCGACGGTCCATTTGGCACAACCGTCATGACGGTCAGAGACCCTTGTCCTAAGGGTGTCCATTTTTTTTTCAAGTGTCCTCTGACGGACATCTACGACGGACCATTATACCCTCGACGGTCCGTCCTGCACAACCGTCATGACGGTCAGTGACCCCTCTCCTAAGGGTCTCCAAACCTTTGCTAAGTGCCCCACGACGGACATCGACGACGGACCGTCATTGTTATGACAGTCCGTCATGCTTATCCGTCATAACTGTCAGATACTTTCCTTAAGGGGTCTCCACATAAACATGGTTTAAGTAAGACATGAGGGACCCCATGACGGTCCATCGTACTCACGATGAGCCGTCACCTGGTCCGTCGTGTTTCACTATTATTGCAGAAATCTCAGTACAACTTTGCTATTATATTTATTTTATGTCGTTTTTGCTTGTCTTGTTTGCTCCATCTAGTACTAATATTGATTCTTTACAGGTACTATCTCTAATGGCACCAAAGCAAGATCGAGTTTACGCACGTGGGGGTTCAAAGTCTGTCGCCCCGTCTGCCCGACTGGTTATAGGCTCTGATGATGAGCCTGATCCCAAGTACGTGCACCCAGGCACTGCCACTCCATCACGAGCTGCACGTGCAACGAGATTTACCCCTGAAAAGGTTGCGTCCGGCGTAGTTACTGTCTCCCAGTCTGATGAGGAGCACACACTGACCGACACACCTTCTGGGTCAGCTACACATCAAGAAGGAGAGTCTGGTTCCTAAGGAGTTTCGTGGTCGGAGGAAGCCTCTGGGTCCGCAGAAGTCCCTGCATCTGCCACAGCTGCATAGTCTGCCTCGTCTGATGAGGCTGACAGTCCTGATTCCACTCCAGGCTCACCGACTAGTGCTCTCACCCTGGTTTCCGACCAGCCCAATCGATGGTGTGTCGACGGGCAATACCAAGTGTATTCAGACGCCAAGTTTCTAAATGATAAAGGCGTCATGACATGGACCCTTACACTGGAGAGGAGGGTCCATACGGGAAGTCTTCCCACCATGCCAGAGAGCCACAATCTCTTCACCAGAAACCGGCTAGAGTGGAAAGCTCGTTCTTTAGGCCGCTATAGTGAGGAGTTTGTCCAAGGGTTTTACGTCTCTTATGTGGTACACTCCGATCACAGATAGATAGGTGGTCTGCCCCCGCCAAACAGGCCCCACTTTAGCACGTCCGAGTACTCGACATACAGGTCGACATCTCCCTGCCCGCCATCCGCCGTATCTGTACAGCGAGGATGTTGATGCCAACAGGACCCCTCTCACCATCGAGTTCGACTACCGGTGGCAAATTGTAAAAGATGGCCAATTCTTATGTGATCCATCGCTCAGAGATACCACCAAGAGGTGGATGTCCCTGCACTTGTCTATTGATGGAGAGGGTGCCCACTGGGTAACGGAGCCGAAAGGAGCCATCAAGAAGGCTAACTTGACCTTCACGGCTAAATTCTTATGGTTGATTATCCGCCACTGCCTTTACCCCACAGCTGCTGATAATAGAGTCACATGGGATCGCGCAGTTCTGCTGGCGGCGATGATAGACGGGTTTTAGGTGGACTTCGCTTAGTATCTATGGGCGGTCATGCACGAGAGGGCTTTCAAGGTCACAACTACTTACCCTTTTCCGTGCATGATATTTTCCTTATGCAGGTCCACAGGTTTGCCCATATGTCACATTGATCAGCTCAAGACTCCGCTGGGCACTGTTGATATCGGCCTCATCAGGGATGAGGCCAATGAGTTGGCTCCACGCAGAGGGCCCCGACCAGTGTTTCCTCCACTTGGTAAAAATCTGGCGGATACGGCAGCACATGCTCGAACGGCTTCGCAGGATGCTTCCGAAACCACTAACACTACCCCGGTCGAGTCTATCTCGGGTAGTAGCACTGCCCCTAGATCCTCTCGCTCAGCCCCTTTCCCCGCTCTGGTCCCGCTTGCTAGGGTCCAGAAACTAGAGGCTTAGATGGACACACTTCTGCATTACATCCAGCATTGGATGGACAGGTATATTGCTGAGGCGGAGGAATGCTTGGAGTGTAAAATGGTCCAACACACAGAGCGGAAGATCGTTGAGGTTCATCAGCGCTTGGACGCTTTTGAGTTGCGGGTGCTAGCCCGGCCAGCCCCTCAGGTGGACGTGTCGACCCTTCAAGGCTGCGGTTGAGAGTCTGCGAGCAGATATTTATATGATCTTAGAGGCTAGGGTGCCTGAGTCTGAGTCCCCTTCTGCAGAGCCTGCTGAGGACACAGTGATGGCTGCCTTATTCGCCACTTCTGAGATTCCACCACCTCCCGCTCAAGATCATGCCAAGAGGTTCAACTGTTGAGAGGAGGATGAGGCTAGAGCACGGAAGAAGGAGCACCGTGAGATGGAGGCTTAAAGAAGAGCCTCGCTTGCTGATGAGGAGGCGCGTCGGATCAGGGCTGTAGAGTTAGCTGCTGGGGCATCTAGCTCCAGAGATGTGGAGACAGCGGGAGGCACTACTGATAGTGTTGTTGCTGATGAGGACACTACTGAGGGTGTCCATACTACATAGGTAGTGGGTTCCGGGGAACCGGACCAACCAGCTTGCTGATCGCCGGCGCTTTGCGCCCCCAGTTTGCTTCACCTACCACTATCGTATTTCGGTTTTTTTTATGCATTGGGGAAAATTTCATATATTTTTGTTGGGGTTGGGTAAATGGAAAGTGAGTGCTAGGGTGAAGTCTGAGTAGCCCAATTCACGATCCTCTTTAGGGTTTTCTTGCCTGTGTTCTTTTTCCCTAAGATACTGATTATTTTTATTGTTTAACCGACATGTCTATTTCTTGTGTATATAGTATAACTCTGAAGCATGATGGCTAAAACAAAAATGATACCTGATGTAATGAAAATGATGCATGACTAGGCATAGTAATTTATAAATGTGTGGCTCTAAGCATGACATAGAGATACACCACTGCATGACCCTAAGTCTAAAATTCGAACTAGGTGTCTTATAATCTGGTAGAGTAATGAGATGTCAAGGGAGTGTGAGGAAAATTTTAATAGTCCACTATTTGTACTGAGCTAGAACTTGCCTGGTTAGTCCTGCTAAAAGTAAGATGTAATAGACAATTAGGAAAGGATCATAGGCCCTTGTTCAATATAGCCAATTTTTAGACTGAATAAAAAAATAAATGAAATTAATCCCTCTTTGATCCAAATGATTTGATCTTAAACTAGACCTTTCTTTTTCATGTGCACCTCAGCTTATGTGTTGGCCCTGGTCCCTCCTTGGACATGTGCACCTCAGCTTATGCCAAAAGCATAAGTTGAGGGTGGCTAATGCAGTAAACAACCTTTTCGTGGCCCTGACCTAACATTGGGTATTGTGTACTTTGACTCATGGAAAAGACATGAGTTGAGGGTGGCTATTATGAGGAATGCCTCTAGAAAGTGGGGTTGAAAGAACAAACACAAAGAAAGAACAAAAGTAAAGTGACTCAAGAACCAGTTGAAACAAAAGTGAAATGATATATATATATATATATATATATATATATATATATANGGAAATAAAACGATAAAAAGCGGTATGTTTAGACGATATGTTAAGGAGGGGAAAAAGTCACGAAAGTATACCTAAATATACCGTACCTGACCCTGAGTCTATGTTACAAGCTGAGAAAGTCCTATCGTGATCCTAAGAGTTGTATGACGAACATAAAGCAGTGAAAATAAGGGCAAGCTTATGGAAATATGTGTGAATGAGTTGTGAATTTGTTCTGAGAGTGAGTGTTTAAAAGTAATCCTTATACTCAAACTGAAATCATTGTGTGAAAAATGAGGATGTTGTTTTGAAGTGAGGACACTAGTTGCAATACCGGAAATATTAGCACCTCGGTGAGAAATTGAAGAGGATAGGTGTCAGTGCGTGGTGAGTCTGTGTCATGGTCTGATTCCACATAATTCACACCAAATAGTGATGACATGCATAAACTTGATGAGACTGATTGGGATTGATAGACAAATGATTGCGAAAGCTAAAATATGGATACTATTGTACAAAGATTTTGTAGTGAGTCATAGTGCGTCTCTTGAGGACAAACAACGAATTTAAGTTGAGGGTGTTGATATACCGTGGTTTCACGGTATTTTTAATGCTTTTTCATTAAGTTTAGTGAGTGTCCAAAAGCCTTTTTGTATTGATTTTGACGTAAGTTTTTCTTTATTTATAGGAAATTTGTCCAAACATGAACGCGAAAGTTTTTGAGGGAGAAATGCAGAAGAGACCACCTACGGAGCTTGTGACAGTCCGTCGAGCTTGTGACGGTCTGTAGGTGGCATCGTAGAGAAGCTTCTGAAGGAAGATGGGGAAGTCTGACCCAGTGTGGGATTACGGAAGTTTATGATGGACCTCATAGCAACGACAGTCCGTCCTGCTGGTTCATCGTAATGATCATAGGGTAGTCCCAGTACCCAATTTCCAAGAAGTTTAAGTGTTATGAAACGGAGACCCTCGACGGACTGTCGTGCTTGGAATGGTCCGTCATACCTGCCGTTGAGAATAATAAAGAGAGCAATAGAAGAATTTGTGAAGTATGGGATGACGGAGGCCATGACGGCTCATTGTGACCACGACGGTCTGTCACGAGGTCCGTTGACCCAGCCGCGTTTTGACAGATTTTCAGTAATTAGAGTCCTTCTTTTATTAGGTTTTTGTTTTTTTATAAATAGTTCGAAAAATCTCATTTTTGGGTTAGACTCTTTGTTAGTAGACTCTTTAATATTAGATTTTTTTTATTGTTAGAATTTTAGAGAATCTTTAGTTCTATTGTTCAAGTATTGAAGGATTAATTACAGCAATTGTTACACTATTTCTGGAATTGATTGTTGGTGATTTTGTTGATTAATCAATTGAATTTCTAGTTTTTATTCTTTCTCATTAAAGTAAGTGCATGAATTCTTATATTAAATATATGAATATTGTGATTATGACTATGGGTAACTAGACTCCTTAACTAGGGTTGTGGAACCATGGGTGAATAATGAGGTAAAATCTAACTAAAATAATAATTCTAGAATAGTGTCTTGCATGTATTGATAATTCTTTCGTTTGGATGTCTTTTTAACGGATGGCTAACGTTAGAACTCGCCTTAATGCTACTTGCCGGACCAAGGAGGTAGATAATAGGAAAAGAATTATTAACATAAATTTATTGTATATTATCTAATAGGCTAGTGTCGATTAGTACAAGGTGATAACTTATTCAAATATGGAATACAATGCTTAATTTGAGGTAAAGGTAAGGGTTAGTATAGCAACACACGTAGCCGGACCAAGGTGCTGAGTGAAATTTTCTAGATGCCGGACCAAGGATTTAGAAATACATAACTTATCACTTTGCATGCAAGATACTAGGAATGAATTGTTATAGTTAGAATTATCAAGTTAGGAACCTGTGGGAAACACTTAAACCCTAGTTGCTTTTATTAATTGATTAAACTCCAAGATTTGAATCTGTTAGTTGTTTACTTTAATTTAGTTAGTTATTTTCATTAATTTAGAAATAAAAAGCCCCCTTTTATTGTCTTTTTTTTTTCCTAAGGAAATAATTGACTAAATAATAGTAATAATAGATTAAAGTTAAGTCTGAACTATTTTCCTTGTGGGAACGATCGCAAACTCATTATAGAAGTAAATTTGAGCGTATAAGTGCTCATCGTCCATAAACGATGAAATGAAGCTACTACACTAAAGTAAAGAAGTAACGTGATTTATAACATAATAAAAGGGGTCTAAATTAAGTAAGTGACCAGAATGGGGTGTTAAAGGAGTGAGACAAGTCTTACTTACACCTAAGCTACTATGTTAAAAGAATACTCATGAATGAAGGTGTTAGAATGTGTGAGACTAGTCACATTAACACCTAAGGATGATATGTAAGGACAATTCACATTTCATCATTGTGAAGTAAGGATGATATGTAAGGACAAATCACATTTCATCAATGTAAAGTAAGGATGATATGTAAGGACAATTCACATTTCATCAATGTAATGTAAGGATGTTATGTAAGGACAATTCACATTTCATCAATGTAAAGTAAGGATGACAAGTCATCAAAAGTGTAAGTAAATCTCAATCTAGAAGTAAGACTCCATAATGCTTGAGTCAACACTAGAAGATAAAGAAGAAATGAACATTCACGTAATGAGGTGAGTAATTATGTTAATTTATGATGCTAATGAAAATGGTGACAACATGATAAGAGGCTAATGTGAAAGATGATATCAATCTCAAATGAGCCTAACTAAATGTTACCAAAACGTAATAACCTATGAGAGTGTAAAGTCAATGAAGAGACTAGTCTCTATGAACACTCTAATGAAAGTATTGAAGTTAATGCACACTTAATACTTATAATGAGATGAGAAATCATCTAATGAGCTATGATGTCCTCATTCTAGAAGCTAGATTCCATGATGTATGAGTCGAATGTAATGGAACTTTATACTGAGCACCGATAGGCTAGCTATGAGCAGTGATTCCTTCTTTCGGGAAGGGCGAAGGTTCACGTAACTCTCATGAGATGAGACTGTACGGCATGCCGGGTATGGGGCTCCTTATATCTCCTAGTCTTTAAACCTATACTGGCAATATAGGGATCTAGCTGGGTTCGACTCACTATATACGCTAGCATATTCGGATCACAAAGCATGATCTATGTCGGTTAAGGTTAAAGTTACCAAATAAAATATGAGGCCATCCTCAAAGTATGAAATATAATGAAATGAATGACCCCGAAGGTGTTTGTGCAAGACAATCAGGAGGTGAAATCAGATTCAAGTAATGACATTAGGTCATTCTTGGTCATTGCACTTCATGATCCCGATGAGAGTCTTAAACTTCATCCTAGGTATAGCTTGTGTTTACATCAGTCTATGAATGAATTAAATAAATAATGTGAAGTACGAATGAACGAATGGAGCAGACTCTATGTTTGCTAAAGAATGCCCACGGGTTGAGGTCCCATATGTTAGGCCTTCACTTGAGATGTATTATGCTACATCAATGATTCCAAAGTCTCGTGTATATGAATGTATAATATATACAACTTGAAAGTAATGAAAGCAATGGCATGATCAATAGAGAATTTCTTATGAAAGGTTATGAATATTTAGTGTAAAGATTGACTCACTATAAGGTAGGGAAATCATTGTGTAGTCCTTGGATTACTTACATCGATTCATTGTGGGTGTGGGACTACAATGATTCATTTCACTTGTAAGTAAAACACAGGACCAAAAGAATTATTGAACTACACAACAAGAAGAAGAAAAATACATTAAAATAATCTAAGTGTACAAAGAGGAGCTCTTTGCCTAAGAGGATCAAAAATCTCAAATCTTCGCTAGAGTTGTTCTTAAATTATGTTGATGATACTAATGTCTTGTAATCATATAGAAAATGAGTTGTGTGCTTTGAATGCATTAAAATACATCATATTCATACCACAATTCACAACTAACGATTTTTGGAAGTCTAGTGACTAGGCTTTCCAGAAATAGCATGTTTTTAGGAAGAGCTTTCTTTGATCATGCATAGACTTATGTGTATGTGTGCATACACCAATACTTAATACAAGTGGTGTACTAACCCCTACTATTTACTATTTTTATAGGTGCAGGTCATAGGACAGGTTGACGACACTTGCAACGGTTTGAACTTCAGTGTTTCTCCAAACCATTTGGTAGGTCGTCATAATTTCGAGGATGCTACAGATTTAATCTAACCTTAGTTTAAAAAAACCAAGTGGATGTTGTCCCTAGCGTTTCTTTCGTACATTCATTTCGAAGCTTTTGTAATAAGGCCGTGTTTGGCAAACATATTTATGATATATTCTTATTGTATTTCAAATATATTCTTATGATAGATGGTTGTTATATTTGCGTTGAGCTTAATATATGATGAATTCATGAAATATATGAAGTCTATGTATACTTCATACATTTAAAAGTTTTAAATTTTCCGCTAAAAATAACCATATGAATGTGATGAATGCAAGATGAGGCTTGTCTGCGACCTCTGAGAGGTCAACGACGCCAGTTGCGATACGAATTCCAGAATCCGGGTCGTGACAACTTGTTCCTTTCAACTCCTTTCAAAATTGATTTTTTTTTATGTTTTCCACCAAATTTTGACAAAGGTGATTTAAGCACCAACTAAATCTGAATTCACCTTGTAAAGTTTGTTGGTGGAAGTAAAAACACTTTATAAATATGATGAATGCATATGTAAAGATTTGAACTCGAAATATAATATACCACTAACCACAATAATTAATTGTTAGTAAAATTGTTCTTTCTTTTATTTGAAGTGTTTGTAAAAGATTATATATTACACTACTATCTATTTGTGTTTCCACTTTATATTATTTGAAAACATTCAATAAATAGATGCTTAAAGCCTCAAACATAACAAAAAAGAGACATACATTAAGCTAATAAAAATTTGAGTTGTCTATCATGAAATTAACTGCCCAAATATTCAGTCAAATATTTTTAATTATATGCTAAAGTCCTCTTCTCCTCTCTCTATTTTTTAACAAAAAATATCACTTTCTATGAACTCATATTTCACTTATCACCTAGCCAGATTTATTCAAGTTTCAGCGTCTAAAAAGAAATACAGCAACCTGATTGAAACTAAAAATAAAATAAAACTAAAATAAACTCCCACCTAGCAGCCTGTTTGAAATTTAAATTAACCTTAATGACCTTGTTGTTTTATAAAAGAAAAATAAGATTTTTTGTTAGGATGGTCCCCAATTTTGATCCTTGTAATATTCACGTATAACTTTTAATAATCTATAATGTATATTTGGTCCTTAAAATTGATGGAAGTTGAGTGCTTAAAATATTGTCATAAAATAGAAAAATGGCCAAAAATAGCCTTGAACTAGTCGGGAAATTTTGGTCTGACAATACACTTGAACTATTAAAAGTGTCTTTGTTGTTAGCCAACTGACCCTACTATGCCCCAATTAGGACCTCCAAGTATAATGTATCCCCAATGAATTTTTTTTTGTTATTATTGGGATTTGAGTCCACCAAGTCAAAAGGTTACCCTCATTTATTTGGTTTTATGAAAAAAAAAACTATACATCTAAGTAAATTAGGAATAAATATGCTTACTATATAATAATGGAATATCAAGAACATTTCAGCTAATCTCAATAAAATATAAAATAGCAATTTTTTTGAAGTCAAAAGAACACGTACATGGTTCATATTTCCATATAAACAAGTTGTTAGCCCTTGAAATGTATGGTAAAAATATGTGGTTATCTAGCGAATCATTTGTTTGAATAAAACATAATGTGTTTAAAAAAAACATTTATTTAGAACATTTGATAAGAAAAACTTGAATCACTTATCTCAAGAAACTTTGAGTTCATTTTTAAGCAATTGAACAAGTGATGAACAAAATTGATAATTACTCAAAATTGCTAAGTGAAATAATTTGACATAGTAAAGAGACTTTGAAACCCACATATGACAACTTTACAAGAGGATTCACAAGTTCAACTAATAGAATTCAAATCAAAATAAATATAATAGTAAAATAAGCTTGCATTAGAAATAAATCTAACTAAAATATACAATTGAAATAATTAAATACAGTCGAAAATAAAGAAATAAGGTGAAAAGAAGTTTAGAAGAACCCGTATTGAAGACTCAACTTTTTTAGGTCTTTTCCATTTAATTTGAAACTTTAATTTCGTGGCATTTCGCCCACAATATTAACTTTCTGATACTTTCATATTATCTTCCTTTTCAAAATATAAGTGGATGTACGCATACTCAATCAGAAGAATTAGGGCCTCCATGACCCAACATCGAAATTCCAAGGGAAAATAGGGAGTCAAGAAGAAGGAATTCATGCACATATAGGGTAAAGAATAGGAAATAAAAATTATTTGAAGAAACACAAGAAACAATGAATATGGGGACTTAACAATGAAACAAAGGAATTAACTCACAACAGTTGATCACCATGAACTAGACAAGAATGACACCAATACAAGCAATAGCGAATTTCGATGAGGCAGAGAAGGAAACTAAAATAATCATGAATTATAGATTTCACGAGTCAATTTCTCAGGTCAAGATGGTACCTACTATACCCGGACAGTAGGTAATCTTAACCCGTAGTCTGGAGACATAAGGAAAAGACTACCAAATGGAAGACAACAAGAAGAAAGGACATAGAACAATGCAGGGAAAGGTAATTAACAGAACCATCCAAGACCCGACATAAATTAGTAGTTGATCAGGTAATTTTAAATATAAGTACAAGGCTTTCACAATTACAACCAAAGTAGAGTTCGTCTCTATATACAATATAAAGACTATGCCTAGACAAAACATATGTAATGTCACGACCCAACTTACCAGCCGTGCAGGCACCCACTCTAACACCTAAGTGGGAGAACCCTCATATCCCAATATTTAAATATGCGGAAAAATTAAAGAAAATAGAGATAATTACCAAATACATGACTTTTATAAATATATTTTTGTACACTTTAGTTAAAACTTGTAAGTAATTTCACAACTCACATGGATAGTCTAAGTAGGTACAAGAGCTATGAAGAGTACAACTGGACAAGATATATATAAGATACAACTTCAACCATGCAGAAGGTAGAATAGAAGCTGCTGGAAAATTTGTTCGTCTTCACCTAATGAAATGTCACCAACCCTGTATCCAGACATGTCAAAAGATATTGCAAGAGTAGTATCAGTACAATCACCCGTACTGGTAGGCATTATTGGTAAACTCGACGTCCACAACATAACATAAAAAATCAACTAGTAAGATCATCAATTAAGCACCTTGCTTCTCCACATTTCTCCCTTCTTTGAATACATCCCATCTACACCAGTACTCTGATATCTAGCCACCTTCTCAACAACTTACTCACCTGATTCTTGATCACAATATAAACATACTAAAAAATTAACGAAACCCCCAATTCCACCCACGAGCACTCCAACTAACCGCTGCACCACTCGCTTACTTTCTTGTCACATTACTCAATCATGGCCATATAGTACACTACGACAAACTTTCTTACCACCAAACCCAAACTCCTCCCCTAAGGTGAAACCCACCTATGCATATTTCATCACATATGCTATATCTACTTCCCTTTTGCAATTACAACACCATACTACCCTCACTATTCATTATTCGTCACTTGAATCCTTTGCCCTTCCACTATCCCCCATGACTCTAATCAATCACAAGAACAATCCAACATAAAAAGTAACAACATATAACCACTAATTACAACATATATGATTGGTTCAACACACCTAAATCATTACATGTAGATATAGAACATATACAATAACATCGACATGGAGAGAAACAATGTTTTCACAATTCTCTAACATCACAATCATGTTAAGTAATTGGTCCTCTTATGGAACCCAAAATTTAAATATTAGTGTAATGATGAGTCCAAATATTGGACTCATTTAGGGTTATAGTTTTATTGAAATAGTGTCCTTAAATGTTTGTTTTGTCCCAACTAATGATGAATAACCTTGAGTTTCTGGTATTTTGTGTTTGAGGCAAAGCATGGACACTACTTGACAAAAATAACCGATAGGTCTAAAGATCACCTTTTGTTCTAGTGTGCTGAGCCCTAAAGAAAATGATCAAATTGTTGGTGAAAATAAATAGTCGTTGTATCGCCAAGAAGTTCTGCGAAATAGTACATTATCATCCAGTGATCCAAAATGCGAAGATGCTTAGAATAAGCGCAAGACGGTGATGTAGTTTTCAGCGGGAGAATCATTGATTTGATCAGTGATATCAACTAACTGTGTCGAGTGATCCTCTACAACACTTATCTTTTATAACTATACACACTTGTTGAGTGCTTCATCTTAGTATCGAGAATAATTAGACTTGGATTAATTTTTATTAGTTTCTAAGCTCTAAGTTTGAGAGGGTTTTTGGAGAAGAACTTGAAGACCAAAAGAGTTTCATCTCCAAAGATATGGGGTTGGGTCTCTTCGATTCTATATTCTTGGCCTGTAACAAGACTTAAATATTCATACCCATTTTAATGCAAGCACATTACTGGTATAAATTTCTATCTCTTGTGCATGTCTAGCTAAAATTCTAATTATTGGGGTTTGATTTTGTGAATATGGGTTAAGTAGTTGATGGATATTGCTTGTTGATAGTTTATTCGTAGTTTGATTTTGATCTCGCTTAGTAGTTGTGTATGAATCTATGAGGTTATAGTTGCAAATATAATCTCATATATGTGTTCCCGGCTTGCTTGAGAGAGAGGTCGAGAAACTAAAATACTAAATTGATTGACAGTGGGAGGGGCTCGACATGAGGTTCATCTCGACAGAGTTAACCCTAGTCTCACACCACGCACTCACCTCGAGAGAGTGAGAGTGTTAGGAAGAGGTTGTGTTTCATACGTAAAGTCGGTTTCCGAGAGGAACCCATTTTAAACGGGGTAAGTTGCTCAAGAGAGAGATTATCCCCCTTAAGTCTAGCCTAGTAGGAATCACTCTATGAATTTTCTATCAAAAGCATGTACCCAATAATATCGTTTATCTTGTATTCCTATCATATCCCAAGAATTACCTCTCTCTTTTATTTAGAACTCTTTGTTAATCTTGTTGTATTACTTAAAACTGGTGATAAGCACCCCATCGATAATAATCATTTTTGTCACCTTTGATTTAATATGTTTTTATGTGATAATATCTTTAGCTATGAGTAGTTAGAACTCAATTTCACTTTTCTATCAATTTTCACAACCACTCCCCATGGAAACGACCCCAATCCTTGGTAGGGTTGAAACACCACGGTACGACCGTCTACACTTGCAATGGAAGTTGTGTCTTTGATGACGTCACCGATCATGCCTCATAACGTACCCGAACCAATAGTTATGAAAAAATGTGGCGATCCAATACCGGCTAGTTATGCCAGAACGTCGCAATCCAATTCATCTTTTATGCTAGAACGTGGCAATTCGATCCTAGTTAGTTATGCCAAAACATGGTAATCTAATTCATCAACACACCACAATCACGCGCATAAGTATATCCTTAATAATCATGTGATGAAGAAGTAATTCATGGCATATATTATTCGTCAATAATATTTACAACAAGTGTAAATAATCAATGCAACATAATGAGACACCAAAAAGAAGACATTAGACCATCATAGAATCACAACAAACACCTACAAAGGGTTCCTCATCACGCACCTTATGCAAAACCTAATTCAACCATACCCAGCCCTAATTCATCGTCCAAGGCTTCTTTGTATGGTTTAAATCATAAAACATTTGGTGCACGAAGTTCTATGAAAAAATCGTACCATCGATTCCCACGTATTACGCAGTGAGCACAATTTAAACTACTCAATTCATAAAACCTAGCTTATCTGGGCGCCAAGTAGTTTCACGGAGTTATTGACTTCGGTTCCTATTTTTGGGTTTCGTGACAGTGATTTTGGCCAAGAATCCGCAACATATCATCATCCACATGCTAGAAACTTTTTTCTCCTTCCATCCTAAGCTTATAGTAGTTTTATTTAGGTATCTAGGGTGTATTACTAGTTATTTAGATATTTAAGAAAAATGTTGAACATAGGATTTCTCGTAAATTACATAATGTCTCGCCTATCCCATTTTGACACCATCTTATGTCACGCTGTTGTCGTTACCCTAGCTGCATCTAGACTACCCTAGCGGGAAAATGACCCAGATTTTTCCTAAATTTTGTTCTTCCTGATCAATGAAAGTGTGGGTCATTACATACATATCAATTTACCCCTCGTTTGGTACCCAAACGACTAGTGTGTGGGACATCACAACCCCAATTCGATTATCACTAACTTAGAGGATTGGTCCACTACGAAATAATGACGAATGTCGACCTTCCACTTAATTCACACTGAAGAATGCTATACCCAATAGACTAGAGGAATATATGAAACCCACCCGAGGAATCGAATGCATTACAGTTACATTGCGTGGCCCGCCAGGGTGTGATACTTCCCGCAAAGGCGGGGCTCTTTAGCGAGGATCTCCCGCTGATGTGGGAGATTGAGAAACAAAAAAGGGGGATAAGGGAAAACATTTCCCTATTAATCCCTTGAACTCCCAAAAACTCCCCCGGTTTCCTCTCTACCATTCATCTCTAAACATTGAAACTTCAAGTAATTTCACATTACTTACGATTTTCACTTCATTACTTACTTAATAACGATTGCATGCTATTTTTTAATCGGATATAATTTATTTTTAGGTAGTTATTTGAAAAATTAAATTAGATTTCTATATTTATTGAAAAATGTAGCATGAGCACTTCCGTTACGTACCCAACATTTCTACAATGACTTGGACGTAAGGATATTGTAAGAATACGAGTATATTGGTGTAAAATGGGTACGGAAAGTTGAAGGGTCTTTTGGTGTGAAACTCCATAGGTCTCTTTAGGAGTTATTTGCCGAAATAGTTTCTTATTTATGTTCTACTAGGGCAGTTTACAAACTCTGATCTACTGAAATTTTGTCTAAAACGGAGGTTTTGGGACAAAGGGCGCCATTATTTCTCCTGGTGTTCGTCTCTGCCAGCCTTCATACTGCCATGGCAGCCTTCATAGTCCTGGCAGGGTGGGATTATGGACATTATTGCGGGATATGCCAGACAGTAGCCTTAACCCTAACATCAAAATTTCTCTTTTCTTAATTTTAAGCCTTACATCGACTATCGTATCGCGTTCTAACTTATTTTCCACTTATTGCAATATCTCTAAATAGTAGGTCAAAACAACGAACACTTAACGTTTGTCCGGTTTACCTATGCCTCTAGTCGATAGAGGTTCCGTGACTTTAGAAACACTTAGTTTTGCTGTAAGAGGGACTTCCACTTAGTGAACTTGGAGGAGAAGGATCCTGGCTTCTATGCTCGTCACATGGAATTGTGTTAGTCTTCCTTTAACAAGGCTCCCCCGGATGCCTTCTCTACCTGGGTGTGGGAGTTTTATGCCATCCTCCCTACCACCTGCTGGGATGAATTTTACCCTGTCATTCGTGTCCATATAGTTGATATTCCCTCGAATGTCATTTCAATAAAAGAAGTACTAAAGTTACTCAAGGTCTCAAATGTGGAGTTCGAGGCCAAGTTCCGAGAGATGGATGTAGGTTGTTTAAGGTAGACACTGATTGAACCTGCTAAACATGACCAGGTCTACTAGGTTACAGTATAGGGCATCATTAGCACTAATTTGTCACCAGATGCTAAGAGGTGGCTACACTTGGTTACTAGGAGGATTCTCTTGTCGGACAACCGCACAAGAGTTACCTTTCCCCGGGCCTTGGTAGGGGAGTGCACTATACAGGGCATCTAGTTAACTATAGGGGTGCAGACATTTGAGAGTGGAAGATGTCTACCGGGTAACAAGACGGATTTCCTCTTACAGGTCTTAGTACTACGTTGTGCAAATAGGTGGGAGTGCCACTCTTTGATGATGATGAGGTATTTGATATGGATCCCTCTGTTAATCCTCTTTTGGTCAGATAAGGCTCTACTTCTAGGGGCAAGAGAAAGAGTACGGGCAGGGCTAGCAGCAGTAAGGCGGACATTGACTTGGACAACGAGGATCACTGTTAGGTGTATAGGTTTAAGAGGATTTAGAGGTAGTCCTTAAGAAGATAGGGAATGCCTTTTCTGACTTCACTCTGGTTTCCCCCAACACTTACCCAGAGGATGAGATGATCCATCGCCGATTGCGTCAGGAGAGGAGGAAGACCTTAACAAGGGATCGTCAAATGGACCGAATGGGGAAGACTATTAAGGTCATATTTTCTTGTGTTGCTCTTAATAAGGAAATTTCCTGAGTCGAGCCAGAGGATTATGCGGAGTTCCCAATGATTAATAGGGCATGGGCTGGTATGATTCCCAGAGTATCTTGAGTCAAAAATCAAACCACTTAGAGGGTTAGTTGGTTTTCGCCCTTCTTGGGCTTGTAATTCTAGACATTTCCTTTTATCTTTCGAATCTCTGAAGTTTTTTGTAGCACTGAGATGCTTGCTTTTGTTGTCTGATGCAGCCTTTTATTTTATCTTAAAATTTTATACTACTCCCTCTGTCCCTATTTAGTTGACCACTTTAGAAAAGGCACACATATTAAGATAACAATAATTAACATATTGAAGTTATAATTCTACCCTTATTAAATATGATTTCAAAAAGGATGAATTAAAACTTAAAAATTTTCAAGAAGTTTAAATGAGGGTATAATATGAATTTTTTTTCCTTTATTGATTTGTCAAAATGGACAAGTAAATAGGGACATCTAAAAGAAGAAAATATGGACAAGTAAATAGGGACAGAGGGAGTATATTATTTCTATTTTTGTATAGTCTTAGGCCGGTAGAGGTGGGTTCACATACAATTTGAGGTGTGAAATTGTGGGTTCGGAGAACCAAGGGACATAGGATGTAGTTCTGCCTCACTTTGGTGTGGAAATCCCGCTCTGGCAACCTCAGTGTGGCTGGAATAATCCCACCGTAGCGGCTCAGACGGAAACAGAACCCAAGCTAATAATTTCTGGGTCCTTTTCTCTATCATAATAATTCCTAAAGGTTCAAGCCTTACCCTTAATTTTTTTTGGATAATTATTATACTAGGATAATCATTGTCTACCCCCATCCAATCCCCCGATACACAAACGAATTCGTTCTAATTAATTTCACACCTCATCCCTACACATACCCAGGATACACCCATACATTCACACGATTATTAGCACACATAATTTACCTCGTCTTATTCAAGCAATTAAAATCTCATATTCAAAATAATTGCAGAAAACAAGAAGTACCCACTCACATATTCAAGTAGAAACTCAATGACAAGCTGTAAATTTTTAATAAGTTACCCCGCTTCATAGAGGACCATTACTGAGCATCTACCCATTTACAATGCCCCTAGGTCCAAATACCAATTGGAACCTTCCAAGTTCCAATTTTCTTTGCTTGTGTTCCTTCAGTTGTAACACGACTTCCAATTCACTTTGCTTGAGATATCAATTGGAATTAGGAGACACCAATTGGACTCAACTCATACCACAAGCGACGATTCCCAGGAAAGAAGAGAATGTGCGGAAAAACTTCTTAAAATGCTTACTACCTTCATGAAGATTAGATATGGACGTCAACTAACCGATCCACAGAAGTGTACTCCATATTTTTTTTCTCTTGTATGGGGAGAGCGACAACCTAGGCTCTAAGACAAATTTGTCATGACCCAACCCACCGGCCGTGCGAACAACCACTAAAACACCTAAGTAGGAGAGCCCTCATATTCTAATAGTTAGGCATGTGGAAATTTAAAGAAAACAAGGATAATTACCAAAACATGACTTTTATAAATAACCTTTTCGTACACACTTTTAGTCAAATATTGTAAAGTAACTTAACAACTCCCGTGGATCTAGTCTAAACATGTACAAGAACTACTAAGAGTACAATTGTACTACATAAATAAGAGACACAACTCCCACCATGCGGAAGGAAGAATTGAAGCTGTTGGAAAATTTCTTCGTCTTCACCTACTAAAACGTCACCAATCCTGCATACAAAAAATGTCAAAAGACATATAAAGAGTAGTATCAGTACAACCACAAGTACTGGTAGGAATCATCGATTAACCCGACCCCTACCACATAACATAAGATATAAACTAGTTAGATCATGAATTAAACCTCTCGCTTCTCCACCTTTGGCCCTTCTTCGAATACCTTCCATCTGCACCAGTACTCTGATTCTAACCACCTTCGTAACAACTTACTTACCCGATTCATGATCATAGCCTAAACATACTAACACATTAACGAAACCCACAAATCCACCAACACCACTTCAACTAAACATTGTGCCACTCTCTTACTTTTCTGTCACATTGCACAATCATGGCCATATTGTTCACTACGAAAACTTCCTAAACATTAAGCGCATTTTCCATGCCCATGGTGAAACCTACCTAAGTATATTTCATCGCATATGCTACCTCTAATTCCCTTTCGCAATTAAACACACGGTAAACCATCGTTATATATTAATCATTACTTAAACCCTTTGCCCTTCCTCTATACCCTAGGTTTCCTCTCTATCACAAGGAAAATCCAACATAAACAATCACAAAATATAACTACTAAGTGCAACTTATATGATTCAACACAACAATATCATAAAATTTAGATTTAGAACAGATACAATAACATCAACATGAAGAGCAATTCTCAAATATCACAATAATGTCAAGTAGTTGGTCCTCTCATGGAACCCAAATCCAAATTGGAAGTCAACCATAACGTGGTACCTGATCCCATAGTTATATCGGAATAAGGCAACACGATCCTAGTTAGTTATGTCAAAACATGGCAATCCAATCCTAGTTAGTTATGCCAAAATATGAGAATTTGATCCATATTTTATTCCAAAACGTGGCAATCGAATCCAAGTTTGTTATGTCGAAACGTGGCAATCTTATAAATCAACACACCACAATCACACGCACAAGTGTATTCTCAATAATCATAAAATCATGAAGTATTTTATGGCTTATAATTATTCATCTATCTCATTTACAACAAGTGTGAATCATCAATGCAAAATTATAAGACAACAACCAGAATACGTTGCAACATCATAGAATCACAACTATTAACTACAAAGGGTTCCTTGTCACGCACTTTAACAAACCATAATTCGACAATACACAACCCTAATTTATTTTTAAGGCTTAATTCTAGGGTTTAAATCATAAATCATTCGGTGCACGAAGGCCTACACATATATCCTACTATTGATTCACATATAATACGTACTGAGCGGAGATATGAACTACTAAACTCATAATACCTATCCTACCAGAGCGCCAAGTAGTTGCACAAAGTTATTGACTTCGATCCCTGTATTCCGAGCTTTCCGATGATGAATTTGGCCATGAATACGCAAGATATCATCATCCTAATGCTAGATATCTCTGTCATTCCCGAGCTAAGAGCAGCTTTTCTCAAATTTCTAGGGTTTTACGACTTATTTCAGTATTTTCGAAAGATGGAGAAAATAGATTTCACATAAATTACATTTTATTTCGCCTATCCCGCTCTGGCGCCAACTTATGTCGCATTGGTGCTGCCTCCCTAACAACATTTGGCCCGCCCCTGCAAGACACAGTCCCAGATGCTTCTCACATTTTATTCCTCATAATCAACGACGATTTGGGTCGTTACAAGTAAATCAGTTTCTAAACACCATGAGCTCACCCTGAACTTAGACATCCCAAGATTCCCCAGACTACTCAAAATCAACAGTCATAACTTAACTGCACTCCGTAGAGGGTAAAAGTGTAGTGTAAGCACCAAAAAGAATACTCATCAGGAAATGACCGACTGAGCTCAAAAGATAGAACAGCATAAAAACCAAGTAGTAAGAAAAGCATAACACAAGTAACTAAACATGAGATACTAAAGTAGGCAACAAATAAGTAATATAAATAGGAAACAAGGGCTAAAAATTAGGGTCCACTACCAACCTAGATCGGAAGCCTTACGTCTACTCTTACAATAAGTCTCGAGGCCAAAACAAACCATGACCCTAGCCTAAATTGGCCCTTCAAGAAATGATGAAGCCTTCATGATTGTATTTTGAGATTTTCTTTCTAAAATTTTAACCAAAGTCAACCATCAAAGTACAAAGGCTCTAAAATACATAAACTTGAACAAAATTTAAAGGAATGCCATGATTTGAATTGCCAATTACATTAAGTCATATATATTACTACATGAAAGCTCTAAATGGAATAAAGAAGTGAAAATCTTCCTTTAGCACCAAAATTTGATAAACATTCAAGAACTCGGCTGGGGTCATCTCCTAGCGCTCTTAAACGAAGCTTGCAGAATAATGGTGATTTTCTAGGGTTTTCTAACTAAATTTGCAAATGAGTCGCTACGGCGAGCCCAATCCTAGAGGGAATAATACCACTATGGTGGCTTACAGATAATGGTGTAACTGATTAAAGAGTTTCATACCCCCATTTCCTAACACACCTTCATCCCATGACACTCAGAAGATACGCATTTGCGCTATGATGAATTTAGGAGTTCTACTCACCTGAATTTGATTTTGTAAAGATGTACAAATTTATTAATATCTTAGTTATCTACTCACATAATCAAATTCATAAATAAATCTCTCATTTATAACCAAATTTATCTTGACCTAACTAACTTCAATTTCGTCCAAGTCATGACTACCAAAAAGTTTTTCGGCCCAAAAATTTTCTACATTTGCTTTTCAATGATGAAGGGAAAAGGTCATTACATCCTTACATCAACACTATTTTATCAAAGGAAAAATAACTATTTTTGTAAGCTAGTTAGAATGTTTATTCACATATAACTTTTAATAAATTTTTAATGTATATTTCATCCATAAAGTTGACGGAAGTAGAGTGCCTAACAAAATCATCATAAACTAGAAAAAATGGCAAAAAAAAACCTTGAGTTATTGGGGTGTTTTGGACCAACAATACACTTGAACTGTTAAGATATGATAAAAATGCCTTTGTTGTTAGCAAACTGACCCAATTATACCTGAATTAGGACCTCCAAGTGTCATGTATCCCCTATAAAAACTTTTTTAATATTTTGAGATTGGACTCCACCTTCACAAAAGGTTACCCTCATTTATTTGGTTTTATGGAAAAAAAACTATACATCTAAGTAAATTAGGATTAAATATGCTTAAATGCATAGTAAAGGAAAATCAAGGAACATTTCAGTTAATCTCAAAAAAAATTAAAATAGAAACATCTTTTGAAGCCTAATTAAAGAAAAAATACATGATTCCTATTTCTGTATAAAGAAGTGGTTAGCCCTAGAAATGTATGCTAACAACATGTGGTTATCACGCAAAGCACTTATTCGACTAAAACTTCATTTTTTTATTTTTATTAAAAACATGTGATAAGAAAAACTAGAATCAATTATTTCAAGAAACTTTGAGTTAATTAATAAGAAATTGAACAAGTGATATAAAAATTGATAAGTCAAATAATTCGACAAAGTGGAAGATTCATTGAAGTTCCACTAATAGAATTCTAATCAAATAAATATAATTGTAAACTAAACATCCAAATAAAATAAATCTAACTAAAATATACAATGGAAATAATTAACTACAATGAAAAATATAGAAATAAGGTGAATAGGGGTTTACAAGAACCCGGATAGGACACTCAATTTTTTTGAGTCTGCCCATTTTATTTGACGCTTTCAATTTGTTTGACTTACCCCTACAATATTAGATTTCTCATACTTCTGTATTAGATTCCTTTTAAAATATCAAGCCGAGGTAGACAGACTCAATCAGAAGATTTTGGGTCTCTGTGGGCCAACATCAAAATGCCAAGGGAAAATAGGGAGTCAAGTGCAATGAATTCATGCACAAATATGGGGACTGATTAATGAAAAAATGGAATCAACTCATAAAAGATTATCACAATTATCTAGACAAGAAACTAAAATAATCACAAGTTATAGATGTCACGAATCGATTTCTCAGGTGATTATGGCACCTACTACACGCCACCAGTAGGTAATTCTAACCCGTAGTTCGAAGCCATAAGCAATGGACTACCAAGAGAAGGAAAACTACAATGACATGCCGATTCAATAGTAAAGTAATCAGTCTCTTGGGGCCAAAGAACACATGCTAGAAAATCCCAAAGAGAGGATCGTGAGTTGGGTTTGTCAAACTTCACCCTAACACTCACTTTCCATATACCCCACCCCAACAAAATAGCATGCAATTGTCCACAATGAATAAATATAAAAACAGAGTTGTAGGTGAAGCAAACCTAAGGCATATAGCACCGACGATCAACAAGTACGTAGGTCTGGTTTCCAAGAAACCTCAACATCAGTAGTAGGGACACCATCAGTGGTGCGCATAGCAACTTCGGCATCATCAGTGGTGCTCCTCTACCATCCTCTGGTCTAGAACTAGATGCCCTACAACCTATCTCTGGAGCCTTATTCTGGCAGGTCTCCTTATCAATAAAAGAGGCTCTCCTCACAGCCTCAAGGTCCGTCCGCTCCTTCTTCCTTGCAAGGGCATCCTCTCCTTCACTAGTGAAGATGGAATGATGCCTCTTAGAACAACTATGTGGTTCATGCGGTGGCTCAGTAGGGGCTGTAAATAGTGCAACAAGCACAGTGTCCTCCGCTAGCTCAAAGGGTGCACTCTCGGGCTCAATCCCCCTCATCTTTAGAATGTTGTCTAAATCTGTCCGCAAACTCTCCATAGCCTCCTAAAGAGTAGTAAAGTCAATGGTGGAGGTTTTGTGTGTAAGAACCCGTAGCTCAAATGCATCAAGGCGCTGGTGAACTGTCTGAATCTTATACTCCGTCTGCTGGGCGACCCTCTTCTCAATACGGTCCTCAGCCTCAGCATTGGACTTTTGCATCCAAGGATGTATGTGATGCAGCACAATAGCCATCTGGGCCTCTAACTTTTGTACCCTCACCAATGGGGCCAGTGTTGTTGATGGTGGAGTAGACCGGGAGAAATTGGTGTTCTATTATTGGCATGGGTGCACTCGGTTGAGGTGGTGTTAGCGAGCTCTGAAGTGGCAGGGTCAGACCCTTAGACTAACACTACCGTGTCCACCAAGTTCTCACTTAGCAGCAGCAACTCAACTTTGGGCCCTCTCCATGGTGCCTCTACATTGGCCTCATCCTTGATGATACCTATATCAATTGTGCCACTCGGAGTGGGGTGTATCACAGTGCCAAATGGGCACTTCGGCATCCCTGCATAGATGGAAGATCATACACGCGAATGGGTAAGTTGTTGAGGATTTTAAATCCCTCTCATGTATCACCGTGATCAACAGCTTCGCGAAGTCGATCTCCAAACCTGCCACCAAGGTTGATACCAGTACCGCTCTATCCCAAGTAAGAATATTAGATGCTTCTGTCGGAGAAAGGCAGTTGCAAACTAACAGCCAGAAGAACTTCGCTGTGAAGGTGTGGTTGGACTTCTTGATCAACCCTCTCTGGTCCAACAACCAATCTTCCCCCTCACCTTCGATGGATTGATTTTAAGCAAGCCACCTCTTACGTGTCTCTCGCTTTTCCACAATCCTTTTAAACTTTCCACTTTTGACCATCTCCCACCTGTAGTAAATCTTCGGAGTCAAGGGGGCCGAGTAATACCAGTGGAGCTACATTACATGAAACGGGGGACGGTGACTTCAAAAATATCCACCTGGCAGCCCCGGACTAGCAACGTGGTGAGCACGTCATGTTTGGCGGGTCTTGCCCCCTATTCAAAGAACCTATGAGAGTCTCCAAATAGGAGTCATAGAACTCTCAAACAATCTCCTTGCTATACGTCCCACACTCCTAGACATCCAGTTGATCATGTGGCAGGTGAACAATCTCTGCACATTAGGGACTATGTGAAGACTCCCCGTAAGAACTCTACGCTCGACCGTCACCAACCGGTCAATCACCGCCTTGTCATTAAGCACCTTGGACTCCCTGTAGACCTGATCTTGACCATCTACACACCACAGGTTTTGCTCCTCCTCAACCGGTGCATGGACATCTGCCTGGGGTGCGGTGGCAGACTCTTAGCTAGTAGCCTCATCAGACGAGGCTTGGTGGGAAGGTTCCCCCTATTGATTTTCTCCTTGTGATATCAAAACGGAGGCAGTGGCCTCATTCTATCTCGAAGGGGGGCAGATCCTGATCCTGATGCATCTACACAGCCAGATGCTCCTTCAGAACCCAAGGTAGACCGAGACGGTGTTCCAGTTAGTGTGCGCTCCTCATTAGACTGAGAGGAAATGACTACGCTGAAAATCACCTTCTAGGGTACCCCGAGTGGCTCGTGCAACTGTTGTGGGGGTGCTGATGCCTATAGGTACTTACTCGGGATCCCTCTCATCGTCAGAAGTGCCAATCATCCGACGGGATGGTGCCACAGTCTTGGACCTGGCCCTGGAATAAATGATGTTTGGTTTGGGGGCCATATGTACCTGTAAATAAGTTGTTAGTCTCATAGCAATCATACTACACACTCGAAACAACAAAAAAACAAAGAGAAAACACAAAAAGCACATTCCAGTTCAGACCTGCACTATTGGTTCACAGGCACTATCGACGGGTCGTCGATGAATCAAGGGACCATCAAAAGAGTCCGTTGTTGGACACTTAGAATATATTAAGCTTACTTACATCTTAAGACCTCTCAGTTCGAGACAACAGACGTGCAGAATGGCCCGTCGATTAATTGACGAACCATAGTCCACTTCTATCGTCTACCACTTAGAATAATTGTTAAAATCTAACACAATCGGGTCTCTGAATGAAACAACAGACATGTAAAACATCTCGTTGATCAATTGATGGACCGTAGTCCACTTCCGTCATCTCAGACTTCAGCAAATTTAAGGGTGAGTCGATCGACGATCCATCGACGGGGTCTCGTGTTGTTAGTCTGAGACAGTTTTTCAGTCCTTGTTTGAATTCCCCATTTTGACACCTTTGAAGACCAATACAAGTTTACCCAGCATATAACAACAATCGAAAGACATTTTCTTCATTCTAAGGGTTTTAATTTCACAAGATTCCTGCTTTAGTTCATTGATGCTACAAAACCTTCAGTCGAAAAGCCTATCATTACTATCATAAACACATTTTAAACATATTACACCATAACCCACTCACTTTCTATCATTCTAAGGGACATTTTGTACTAGTTTCAACAAGCAAAATCAACCAATTTTTGTCCCGAAGTCAAGAAACACTTTCTAATTTTCGTTTCCAACAATGTATAAATGAGAATTCATAAGGCAAAGGGAATTGAAATACCTGATAATCGTAGTGGAGTGATTGGTAGGGTGATCCTTGCAGGATCCTACATGAAAGACTTGAACACTGACCGGATAAATCAATGGGAACGATGGGAAATTTGGAAAAGACAAAGGGTTTTGGGAATTTTGAGAATTTGGGGAGTTTGAAGGAATTTAGATATTATGGAAGGAAGAGATATGATGTTTGATTAAAAAGGAAGGAAATGAGGGAAGAGAAATGTTTGAGAAAGAATTTGAAAAGATTTTTGGAGGTTAATGAATGGTTTTAACTTTTAATATTATTGGTCGGGTCGGGTCGGGTCACTGGAACTTTGGACCTACGAAACCCCGTCGACGGTCCATTAGACAGTCGACGGACCGTCGACTTAACCGACAATTGCAACAAGACTTAGAAAAATTTTGAGACATACAGGGATCTACGGATACCATCAACGATCTGTCGATTGAATAACGGCCAGTCGATTGGGTCCGTAAATTAGTGCACCGGACCATTTTAAGCAGATTCTTGGTTTTGGTCCCTGCACATGTGACACCCATTAAGCTATTCTTGCTGTGTTTTTCTAGACACTTTTTCGATACGGGCCCTAAACTAATATCTAGCCAACACTAATAAAAAACTAAAACATGAGGATGAGCAAAGCAAAATGAAACAAGAAAAATGCAACTATACTACAAAGAAAATAAAAACTAATGGTTGGCTAGAGGGTACACCATGGGTTGCCTCCCAAGAAACACTTGATTTAACGTCCGGCACAACGCAAGATCCTTGATTACTCAAACTTCGTCAAGGTGATATGCCGCAACCACTTCATGGACACTCTTCGCATGCCTAAGGTAGATCTTGATCCTTTGCCCGTTGACTATGAACTTTGCACCCTCCTTATTCTCAAACTCCACCGCTCCATGTTGATACACTTTAGTGATAAGGAAAGGTCCCGCCCACTTGGATTTGAGTTTTTCAGGAATCAAGCGTAGCCTAGAGTCGAACAGACGTACCAAGTTCCTAATAGCAAATTCTCTTTTTTCAATATTTTAGTCGTGGTACTTCTTCATCTTCTATTTGTAAATGGCTAAACTTTCATATGCTTTTATGTGAAACTCATCAAGCTTATTCAACCCATTAAGTCTCTTCTCCACTGCTTCATTCCAATCAATCTTCAGTTTCTTCATTGCCCACATGGCCTTGTGTTCTAACTCAACTGGCAAGTGACAAGCCTTCCCATATACAAGTTGGTATGGAGACATACCTATGCGAGTCTTGTATGCAGTCCGATAGGCCCAAAGAACATCATCAAGCCTCCCTGATCAATCCGTTCTATTAGCATTTACCGTTTTTAATAGGATTTGCTTTATCTCTCGATTGGACACCTAAACTTGCCCACTAGCCTGTGGAAGGTATGGAGTGGCCACATTGTGGCGAACCCCATATTTCTCGTATATCCCTTTGAACAACTTGTTGCAAAAGTGAGAACCTCCATTACTAATAATGGACCTAGGTGTGCCAAATCTGGAGAAGATGTTGTTTTTCGAGAACGTGGTGACACTCTTCCCTTAATTGTTTGCAAGTGCTATGACTTCTACCCATTTTAACACATATTCTACCGCCACAAGAATATATTTCATCCCACGAGAACTCACAAACGGTCCCATAAAATCAATGCCCCATACATCAAACAAGTCAATCACTATAATGGAAATCTTGGTGAATAGTTGTTCCAATAGTACCCAAACTTCAAAATCTTGGTGAATAGTTGTTCAATAGTACCCAAACTACAAAATCTTGTGGGCAGTCCAAATACCGCTATGATGTCCACCCACAGGCAAGGAGTGGAATGCCTCCAAAACACTTAGCATCTCATCTTCCGGCACGCAACGACGAATAAGCCCGTCAGCACAACTCCGGTATAAGTAAGGTTCATCCCAAAAGAACTTTTTCGCATCATGCATGAACTTTTTCCTCTAATGGAAGGACAAGTCCGATAGGACTATATCACTGGCTAGGTAATTCCCAAAAACAGCAAACCATGGAATCAAATCATAAGAAGCGTCCAATACATGCTCATCAGTTAAGGTATCATCAATTTCAGCCTTTTCACCTAACTCTTGCATAGCTTTACCCTCCAATCTAGACAAGTGATCGACAACTTGATTTTCACTCCCTTTTCTATCTTTCACCTCAAAAACAAACTCTTGCAATAGTAGCACCCATCTAATCAACCTTGTTTTCGCATCCTTCTTCGCCATCAAATACCTCAAAGTGTAGTGATGAGTATGCACTACGACTTTCGTTCCAAGCAAATAGGAGCGAAAATTTTCAAATCCAAATACTACCGTAAGGAGCTCTTGTTCAGTTACAGTGCAATTCTTTTGTGCTTCATTTAGGGTCTTACTTGCATAATAGATGGGGTGAAGGATATTATCCCTTCTTTGTCCCAATACCACACAAAGAGCAACCCCACTAGCGTCACATATCACCTCAAATGGTTTGCTCCAATCTAGGGAAATAATTATGGGTGCAGACACCAAGTTCTCTTTCAACTCTCCAAACGCCTTAAGACAAGATTCATCAAAATAGAATTTACATTCCTTCTCAAGTAACTTGCACAGAGGAGGTGCAATGTTTCAGAAATCCTTAATAAACCTCCGGTAGAAGCCCGCGTGTCCCAGAAAACTTTTCAAACATTTTATAGAGATGGTTTTAAAAAGTCTCTCTATACCCTTCTCTGATATGTGATGACCTAATAAAAAACCTTCTTTCACCATAAAATGGAACTTTTACCAGTTTAGCACAAGATTGCACTCTTCACATCTTTTAAGAACCTCAGCCAAGTGACTCAAACACCGATCAAAGAAGTCACCACCACTGAAAAATCATTCATAATCACCTCAACAGTGTCCTTCACCATATCGAATAATATCGACATCATACATCTCTGAAAAGTAGCCGATGCATTACAGAAGTTTGTATGGAGACACACCTATAGGAGTCTTGTATGCAGTCCAGTAGGCCCAAATAGCATCATTAAGCCTCATTGACCAATCTTTTCTATTAGCATTCACCATTTTTTACAGAATTTGCTTATCAATTTTACACCTCTACTTGCCCACTCGTCTAATGATGATAAGGAGTTGTCACATTATGGCAAACCCCATATTTCTTAAATAGCCCTTTGAACAACTTATTGAAAAATTGAGATCCACAATAACTAATAATGGCCCTAGGTGTGCGAAGTCAGGAGAAGATGTTCTTTTTAAAGAATGCGGTGACACTCTTCCCTTCTTTGTTAGAAAGCATTATAGCTTCCACCCATTTTGACACATAGTCCACCACCAAGTATATATTTCATCCAATGAGAACTCACAAACGGCCCCATAAAATTAATGCCCCAAACATCAAATAACTCAATCACCAAAATAGGTTTTAGAGGGAGCTCTTGCCTCTTCTAAATTCCTTCATCTCTTTGGCACCTATCACATGACTTGGCAAACTCGTGACCATCTTGGTGAATGGTCTGCCAATAGTATCGACATTGCAAAATCTAGTGTACAGTCTGGATACCACTATGGTGGCGAGGAGTGACATGCCTCCAAAACACTTAACATCTCAACTTCTAGCACACAACGGCGAACAATCCCATCAGCACAACTCCGGTATAAGTAAGGCTCATTCCAAAAGAACTTTTTTACATCATGTATAAACTTCTTCCTCTCATGGAAGGACAAGTCCAATGGGACAATATCACTAGCCAGATAATTCTCCAAATTAGTGAACCATGGAATTAAATCATGAGAAACGGCCAATACATGCTCATCAGGAAAGGTTTCATTAATTTCAGTATATTCACCCAATTCTTGCATAGCTTTATCCTTTAACCTAGACAAGTGATCGGCAACTTGATTTTAGTACTTTTTTTATATTTTACCTCAAAATCAAACTCTTGCAATAATAGCACTCATCTAATCAACTGTGTCTTAATTCTTGTTTTCCATCAAGTACCTCAAAGCGGAGTGGTTAGTATGCACTATGACCTTCGTGCCAAGAAAATAGGCGCGAAATTTTTAGAATGCAAATACCACCGCAAGAAGCTCTTGTTCAGTTTCCCTGTAGTTCTTTTGAGCTTCATTCAGGGCCTTACTTCCATAGTAAATGAGGTGAAGGATTTTATTCCTTCTCTGTCCCAATACAACGCCAAGCGCAACCCTACTAGCATCACACATCACCTCAAATCTCTCACTCCAATCTAGGCAAATAATGATGGGCGCGGACACCAACTTTTCCTTCAACTCTCCAAATTCTTTTAGATAGGCTTCATCAAAATAGAATTTGCATTCCTTCTCGATTAATTTGCATAGAGGATGTTCAATTTTTTAGAAATCCTTAATAAACCTCCGGTAGACGCCTGCATGTCCCAAAAAGCTTGTACACCTTTTATAGAGAGGGGTGGGGGAAATCTCTCTATAACTTCAGCTTTCGCATGATCAACCTCTATCCCCTTCCCTGAGATGCAATGGCTCAATACTATACCTTCTTTCACCATAAAGTGACTTTTCTCCAATTAAGCACAAGATTGCATTCTTCAGACCTTTTGAGAACCTTGGCCAAGTGAATCAAGCACTGATCAAAGGAGTTGCCCATGACCGAAAAGTCATCCATGAACACCTCAATAGTATCCTCCACCATATCGGGGAAATTGACATCATACATCGCTAGAAGGTGGACGGTTTATTATACAACCCAAAAGGCATTCTCTTAAAGACGAACGTCCCATAAGGGCAAGTAAACGTAATATTCTCTTGATCCTCCTGGGTAATAGAGATTTGATTGTAACTTGAATTCCAATGAAGAAAACAATACCATCCTTTTCCTTCAAGTCTATCCAACATATGATCCATAAAGGGCATAAGCAAATGGTCCTTCTCAGTCCATGCATTCAACTTCTAGTAATATATAAAAACTTTCCATCCGGTCACCAGCCTCATTCGAACAAACTCGTTCCTCTCATAAGGAAATACTGTCATTCCCTCCTTTTTTGGACACACATTGAATAGGAAATATCCAACTACTATCTGCAATAGGATATATGACGCCGGTATCCAACCAGTTAATGATCTCCTTCTTTACTACCTCTTGTAGAGGTGGATTCAAACGTCTTTGATGCTCAATACATGGCTTGTGATCGTGCATGAGTTGGATTTTATGTGAACAGATACAAAGAGGAATCCCAATAATGTCCACAATAGTCCAACCAATGGCTCGTTTAAACCTTTTCAGAACTTCCACCAGACACTTTGCTTGTTGTACATTCAAATCCGCTGCAATAATTACCAACAAAGTGTCATCCCTACCCAAGAATACGTACGTCATATGAGGTGGTAGTGCCTTATTCTCTAATTTTAGAGCCTCCTCAATAAACGGTCTGGCGGGTGGAGACTCACGATGCTTCATATTCTAACTCCAATTTCTTTATTTTGGACCAATATTCATTTCGCTCAAGTGTCGCAACCAATGACTCGTACTCTTCAATACCATCACTTGCAAAATTCATGATCATTGCCGCTAGAGCCTCGACACCTAGGTGTTCTTCAATTTGCACCTTAGACATACTCTCAACCCGATAGGATATAGCAGATACCATTTGGAGTTCATCACTCTGCTTCATGGACCTATAAATATTGAACATTGCTTCTTCATTGTTCAACCTAAACTTCATCTTCCATTTCTCCATAGCAACCAAGGCATGACCAGTGGAACGGAACAATCTTCCAAGAATAATAGGAACCTCAAAGTCCACCTCACATTCAAGAATCACAAAATCGGCCGGAGATATAAACGACTCCACTTTCACGAGCACATCATGGAGTATCCCAATGGGCTTCTTCACTGTTTGATCGGCCATCAGTAATCGCATTGCAGTAGGCTTTGGGTCACCCAAACCCAATTTTATATAAATTGAAAGAGGCATGAGGTTTATGCTTGCACTAGATCACATAGTTCTTTAGAAAAGTGTAATTATCCGAAGGTATATAGAATAATGAAAGAGCCCGGATGTTCATTTTTCTATACAAGAGACCTTATAGCAATAGCACTACAATGCTGCATTCGGTCATCATCCTCAAAACATATTGGTCTCTTCTTTTTGACCATATCCTTCATAAATTTAGCATAACCAGGCATTTTTTCCAAAGCTTCTATCAAAGGGACAATGATGGAAAATTGTTTCAACATAGTGATAAAATGTCGGTATTTACCATCCTCAGTCTTCTTTACCAATCTTTGAGGGAATAGTGGTGGAGGTCTACGAATAGGGACCAATTTCTGAGGTACCTCTATTTCTTTCTTCATTTTGTCCACCAATTCATCACTAGTTTCCACCACCTCTTTGTCTTTTATCATCTCATCTTCTACCACAGTCGGCATAGGTGGATCAACAGTTTGCTTACCTCCTCGACTAGTGACTGTCATGCAATGTCCACCATTTTTAGGATTTTATATGGTATTTCTAGGAAGAGTGCCTTGTTGGCGTGGGTACACAATAGTGGACAGTTTGACAATTTGTCATTCAGGATGCTTAATCGAGAATGCATGTGCATCCACCTTTTGCCCAATGTTTTCTAAATCACCTCGCAATTCCTTAGCATTCTCATCACTAGCATCAAACCTCCTCATTATCTTCTGTAACATATCCTCAACTCGCGCCATACTACCTCCACCATCCCTAGGAGAAACTTCACAATTTTGAGGTGGGACATTGGGCCCACTCCGATCATTTTTGTTACCATACTTACCCCAATTGAAGTTGTTATCGCGGTTGAAGTTTCCATCTCAAACATACCGTCCCTCTCTATCGTAGTTACAAGAGTTGTGACCTTGATTTCCTTGACCTTGCCAATTCTCCTGATTGGAGCCTATGGTGTTTGGTTAGGAACCCCCCGTCTGATCATTCACCGCATAAGTATCCTCTTCATAATAATACTCATCCACTGGCGGAGGTGGTTTAGTCAAGTAATTCACCGCATTTACCTTTCTCTGCACCTCCAGTGACATGTTTCAGTACCAACACAAGCTCAATTCTCCTTTGAGCCATCTCCTAACGAATCTCATCTATCCCAAATTATGTGTATCCTGCACTGCAAAGGTGTTTCTCCCAGTGTTTATCTTTCTCGTACTCCAAGCCTAATTATTGCGAGAAATTTTCTCCAACTTCTCTGCGATCTCGGCATAAGTGCACTCACCATAAGAACCCCCCGCAATACTATCAATTACTACTTTATTGTGATCATTTTGACCCTGATATAAGTACTCTTTCAATGACTCATCATCAATGTGATGGTTTGAGAAACTCCTCGCAAATGCAATAAATCTATCCGAAGAGCTACTTACCAACTCTCTTTGAAGTGCCACAAAGTTGTTCACCTTATCCTTGTGATTAAGATTCTTGGAAACTGGATAGTACTTAGCAAGGAATACATCTCCCAAATGATTCCATGTGTAGATGGAATTATAGGGTAGCTCAGTAAACCATACTATTGCTCTCCCGTCAATGATAGCGGAAACACCCGCAACCCGATGATGTTCATATAAAAATCTTGCCGACCTATGAACTCTTGCAAACGGACCTCAATTTAACTATATGGGCATGAGGATCCTCTGATGGTAGTCCTGAGAACAAACCCCTCGGGGTTAGCATCTGCATCAAACTACTCATCACCACGAATGTGTGCCCATGGGGTAGAGGAGGTAGGAAAAAGGTTCCATAAGAATCAGTGATGTTCATGTTGACCCTATAGAACTCTTGAGGTCGTGGGGATGGAGATTGCATCCTCAGAGCATTATGAGTTGGGTTGTCCGCAACCACTTGGTTATGAACATCAACCGGCAAAAGCGGGTGACAAAGTGCCCCATCACCTAGGTTAGCAGGGTTTTGTTGATTGTTCATTCTCCTTAAAGTACGGTTTAAATCTGGATCAAATGGGCTGAGTGGCTCTCCTTGTCTCCGTGTACTTGGCATACACCAGAACCATACCTGAAAGAAACAAAAACAAAACAAAAGAAAAATCAGGAAATTTTTTACTAAACTTTAATAATGTTACTAAAGTTAATCTAAAAGTCACTTTCCCCAGCAGCGGCACCAGAATTTGATACGCTCAAATTACACCTCCCTAAACAAGTGTAAGTAGTCATATAAAGTAAAGAACCCAACTAGTAGGTTGAGGTCGATCCCACGAGACTTAACTTAAATGGGTGATTATTGATATTTAGTTATGTTCTTTCCAAAAGCAAGTAACTAAAGGGGGGGTTGTACGACAAATCTTCATAAACAATTCTAAGAAAAACGAGTAAATAAAAGCAAAGACTTACTTTTTATCAAGTGATAAGAGAAACTAAGGTGTAAGTGTTCCCCATAGCATCATAATGTCGTGTTCCTAGCTATAACAATTCTTCCCTATTGATTTTCATGCAAAGTGATGAGTTAGGTATCTCTAAATCTTTGGTCCAGCATTTAGAGAATTTCAACCCGCACCTTTGTCAGCTATTCACTAGTAACCCTTACCTCTACATCATATTAAGCATCATAATTGATGTATAGCTTAGTTGTTACTTCACACTAATCAACACTAGCCTATTACATAGTAACCCACTAAATCTATGTTGATAATTCTTTTCTTATTAACTACCTCCTTGGTCTGGCAAGTAGCAACAAGGCGAGTTCTAACGTTGACCACTATTAAAAAGACTTTTGAATGTAAGAATTATCAATACATGCAAGATCCTATTTGAGAATTGTTATTTAGCTAGGATTACCTTGTTATTCACCCATGGTTCCCAAAAACCTAGTTGTGGATTTAGTTACCATGATAACAAGTCACAATTCATAGTTGTTAAGAATGAAATCATGAACTTACTTTGACAATTAGAATAAAATCTGGAAAATCAACTTGAATTAGCAAGAAAACCTTCAAAACCAAATCCAGAAATTGAATTAATGCTAATGTTTGAAAAACCCAATCTCCAAACACAAACTAGGTCAAAAGAAACAATGTCTAGCCCTAAAAATGAGGTTTTAAACCCTATTTATAGAAAAAAATTATCCTAAATTAAAAGGAATTAAAATAAGGAAAGTTGTCGAAAAATGCAGTTGTAATCGACGACCCCCACATACAGACCGTCGATTGTCTCCGTCAGTCCTGACTTAGAATCATTTTCGTCCTTCAGATTACATCCTCTATGAATCAATCGACGGACAGACATCACGGTCCATCGATGAGTTTACGGTTCTTTGATGCCTTCTGTTGCTCCATCCTTAAATTTTTCCAACTTCGGGTACTGGACTATCTCTGATCTCATCGACGGTTGAACATTATGGTTCGCCGATCAATCAACATATCGTCGATCCTCTCTGTAGCCCCACACTTGGTCAGATTTCCCTGAGTTTTCTCCAATTGCCTGAACTTCAGTCTACTGCCACCATTTACGGACCGTCGATGGCCTTTGTGGGTCACTTCTGCACATTATTTCATCTACCTTCTGTGTTATATTCCTGGATATCTTTCCTGCAAAACAAACATAAAGACATGTTAAAAACTACTACAAAAAAGGATCTAGACTCACACAACTCTTTAAGGAAAAAGCATTGAAAACACCATGAAACCATGGTACATCAAGAATAAGGTGTATAGATTGAAAAAGGAATTATATGGATTGAAACAAGCGTCAAGAGCTTGATACAGTCGCATGATGCTTATTTGATGGAGGAAGGTTTTCAGGGAAGTCCATATGAGTAGACTCTTTACATCAGGTATAATAAAGATGATATTCTTATCGTCTGCCTATATGTTGATGATCTAATTTTTATTGGAAGCTGTGAGACTACGTTTAAGCAACTTAAGGAATCCATGATGAAGGAGTTTGATATGACTGTTTTAGGAAGAATGCAGTACTTTCTGGGATTAATGGTTATCCAATCTAGTGATGGGTTCTTCATTTCTCAAAGGAAATATGTGCAAGATTTGTTGCTCAAGTTTAAGATGGAGAAGTTCAACGCGGTTTGTAACCAGTTGATCCTAGCTTGAAGTTAGATAAGGATCCAGATGTTCAGGTTGTAGATCGAACCTACTATAAGCAATTAGTAGGAAGTTGGATGTGTCTCACAACAACTCAGCCAGACATAATGAATGTTGTCAACTTTATTAGTAGATACATTAGCAATCCTAAACAATCTCACCTCCTAGCTGCTAAGCGCATTTTAAGGTATTTGCAAGCCAGAAACTTCCATGGTCTGCTCTATAAAATGGAAGGCAGTTCACTGATGATGTGGTTTACAAATAGTTATTATGCCGGAGATCGAGATGATAGAAAGAGTACTATCCGTTTCCTTTTTTATGCTGGGATCAAATGTAATTTCATGTCATCGAAGAAGTAGCCTATTGCAACTTTGTCTAACATAAATCAGAGTTTATTGCTGCAACATGTGCCAGTCAAGCCATCTGGCTTAGGAATTTTCTTGAGAAGTTAACTTCAAGTAGGCTTATGCATCTCCCATATATTGTGACAATAGCTCAACTATCAAACTGTCTAAAATTACGGTGTTTCACTGGAGAAGAAAGAACAAAGAAAGAGTCAAGACCAAGTAGAAGATATCTTCACTAAGGCTTTGAGGAAAGAAATTCTTCTCAAGGTCATTAAAATAGACATACTATCATCTAGAATCTAAACCCACCTAGAGCAAGATTATATTATATCATATTAAAAGAAATAAGAACTAAGCTATGATCAAAACAACTTCAGAAAAAAATATTAAACATGAATCAAGACACATTGAATTATTCATAACAACAAGAGAAACATAATTAAATCATACTACCAAAATAATAAATTACTCTATAACTGAATTGACAGAAAGTAATTATTAAAGAATGTAAGTTGCAATAAATCTAATCTACAACTAAGCAAATAACATATTTACAAGCATAGTAGACAATAAAAAACAACAACATGAAGAGTTTACCTTTTTCAAGAGCAACGAGAAAGAGGAGTTCACCACCATCACAAGATGAGCTCTAGCGAAGCTCCAATGGACGACAAGAGTAAACTTTCGAGCCTAAACCCTTGTGGTTTTTGGTGAGAATATTGTTCTGTTCCCCAAAACTGTCAACTTCGATTTGCATAATAACTCATAATTTTTTCGTAACTCTAGTTTAGATACTTGAGTTAGTTTTAGCTAAATTACCTCACCCTTATCCAAACAAGGATGTATATCGAAAAGTATAAGAAAAAATTAATCATAAAGGATCTAACCTTTAGATATTCATCTTTATTAGACGTCTGCACCCGAGTCTGAGCAATATTGGGTCTTACTATGGAGTGAAAGACCCCATGACAGCATCTTAAGCGAATATGCTCTGAGTGGGAATCCCCTAAAGAGGTGGTGATAGTTATGGGAGCAACAGGATCGAGAAAATATAAATTCCCATAGATCTAGACTACCATTTTCTAATAGAAGTTGTGAATAGGGACAAAATACAAATTTACAAAAGTACTTGATAAATAGTAACAAATAAGGCGACTGCGGACTTAGTACTCTATTTCTTGAAAATGACATATCGTGACACGATATCAGGACCTCTATTGAAAATGAATCGGTAGATCTATGGAAAGGCTAGATCTTCCCGTCCTATTGGACCCATTACAATCTCCCCCTAGAATTTTTTATGAAAGGAACCATATATAGTTGGATCTTTAAAAACTAATAATATTCATTGTGTAAAATGGTATTAAATCTGTAAACAAGAAGGAATACTTCAAGTTTTCAATGTGTTGTTTCATTCTTTTTTTGTAGAGGCAATGTTGTTTTGATGCATGTATCTCTCTAATAACGGATGAGACTCCTTACTGTTGTAGAATTCTATTTTTGTACTTCCTTATCCTTAGGAATCTGTTAATAGTCTTTATCTTTTCTAGGTCTTATATGAATTCTTTATATACCTGCTATATGGTTAATAATACACGACACAATTTTCTCATCTTTGCTCTCGTTTGTTTATGGTATCAGAGTGTTTCAAAACTCCAACGAGCTGATCTTTTTTTTTCTTTTTCTACTAAGTCGTCGAAATGACCCCCAATACTTCTGTTACCAATGTTGATGGAGTGAATAATGCCATAATAATTGTGCAATTCAATCCTATGACCGAACTGCCCATAAAATTAACTGGCACTCATAAGTTCTCCATGTGGAAAGCTCAAGTTTCAATGCTTATGTGTGGTCACAATCTCTATGGGCATCTCGATTGCTCCATCCCCGCCCCCACTTGCACCATCTCTCACAACAATCAAGATGTTGCTAACCCTGAGTTCGTTCTTTGGTACCGCCAAGATCATTTTATTAAAAATGCTATCTTGGCCTCTATTGATGCTACACTTGCCCCCACTGTTGTTGTCTCAATCTCCGCCAAAGCTGCTTGGGATGCCTTGCATACTTCCTATGCGAAAAAATCCAAACAAGAATTTTATCTTACAAGACCGACTGGCTCACCTTACTAAAGACTCTCGTCCAGTCGCATATTATCTCCATCAAATTCTGTCACTTTGTGATGAACTTGAATCTGCTGGTGCGCCTGTATCAAATCCGAAACTCATTGTTAAATTTCTCAGTGAGCTCAGATCTGAAATCCAAAAACTCTATGCTGCCATTCATGCTTGAGATTCAACAATTTCCTATGAAGAGCATTATGAAAAGCTTTTGGATCACGAGTTTTTCCTGAAGTAAGACGACGACAAAAGGTTGCTCTCAACTAATATCACTGCTGCTATAGCACAAAAGACCAACTCAACTTATCCTCGCCAAGGTAACAATAATTAATCTTGCAGTCACCGTCCAGGTGCGAACACACTCCTCCCAACAATCAGCAATGGCAGGCACAACCATGTCGCCCACAAAGAAACAACCAGCAGTAGCCCTTTGACAAGAATCTTCGTTGTCAACTATGCGATCGCGTAGGTCATTCTGCTAGGGTCTGCAGATCTCAATACCATAACCATCTGAAAGCTCGGGCAAACTTTTCTGGACGCTTTCCTCCTCAACATATCCCTTGGATCGTGGATAGTGGATCCACTCATCATATTCCGTCTGATCCTCAAAACCTAGACATTGTACATGACTACCACGGCATCGAATGCTCACTATGGGAAATGGTCACACCATTCAAATATCCCAAACTGGTAATGCTAACATAAGTGCATCAGATCATCATTTCAAACTTCTCAATACCTTATGCTCCCCTCTCATAAAGACTAATCTTATTTATGTTTCTCAGTTTTGTCATGATAATCATTCCTCTTTGAATTTTTTCCATTCCATTATCTTGTAAAGGATATAAATACGGGGGAGCCTCTAGTTCGAGGGCAGAATAAAGATGGGTTGTATGAGTGGCCATCGATCTGTCCACACGTTCTCCTCAATGCAATTTGGTTGTTCCAGTATGCTTGTGGCATCGACGTTTAGGTCATTCTAATCGTCGCGTTTTGGATACTATCTTGAATAATTTTTCCCTTCCTATTTTAGATCCTTAAGGTAGTTCCACTTGTAATTCTTGTTATTCTAATAAGATGACTTTCTCAGAAAATTCATAGCACAGTAATAAGCCCCTACAAATCCTTTTAGAGATTTATGGGGTCCATCTCTGGTTTTGTCAATTGATAAAAGAAGATATTATGTGTTTTTGTTGATCAATTTTCAAAATACATGTGGTTGTTTCCTTTGAAATAAAAAAAATGGAACTCTAAATTTTTCAAAATTTGCATCCATTGCTTGAACAGAGGTTTAACACCAAATTCAATCTTTTCACACAGATGGTGGTGGCGAATTTCAAATTTACAGTCCTATCTCAAAACACATGGCATAGAACGCTTAGTGTCACCCCCATATACTCCACAATGAGTTGCTATAGTTGAAAGACGACACCATCATGTTATTGAAACTTCTAGAACATTACTGCATAAAGCATCTTTACCATCACACTTCTGGAGTTTTGCTTGTCAACAAGCTGTCTATAATATTGGGGTGTTTTGGTCCAACAATACACTTAAAACTATTAAAATAGGATAAATGTCTTAGCTGTTAGCAAACTAACCCAATCATACCCGAATTGGGGCCTCAAAGTGTCATGCATCCCCTATGACAACTTTTTTATTATTTTGAGATTGGACTCCACCTTAACAAAAGGTTACCCTCATTTATTTGGTATTGTGGGTAAAAGATATACATCTAAGTAAATAGGATTAAATACGCTTAAATGTATAACCAAGCAAAATCAAGGAACATTTCAATAATCTCAAAAAAAATTAAAATAGAAAATTCTTTTGAAGTCCAAAGAACAAGTACATGGCTCCTATTTCTATATAAGCAAGTTGTTAGCCCTTGAAATGTATGCTAACAATATGCGGTTATCCGGCTAAGTATTTGTTTTACTAAAAATTAAATATTTTTTTTAATTTTTACATAAAACAGGTGATAAGAAAAACTTGAATCAATTATTTCAAGGAACTTTGATTTATTTTTTAAGAAATTGAACAAGTGATGAACAAAAATTGATAATCACTAAAATTTATAAGTGAAATAATTGGATAGAGTAAAGAAACTTTGACAGCCACATATGACAACTTTACTAGAGGATTCATTCAAGTTCAACTAAAAGAATTCAAATCAAATCAATATAATTGTAAACTTAACTTGCAACAAAAATAAATCTGACTAAAATAAACAATGGAAATAATAAACTACAATAAAACATGAAGAAATAAGGTGAAGAGGGGTTTAGAAGAACCCGGATTGGAGACTCAATTTTTTTTGAGTCTTTGCCCATTTAATTTGACGCTTGACTTACACCTAAAGTATTAGATTTCTAATCATTTTATATTAGCTTCCTTTTCAAACTTCAACTGAGGCAGACAGACTCAATCGGAAGATTTTGGGTCTCTGTGGCCCAACATCAAAATGCCAAGGGAAAATAGGGAGTCAAGTTGAACGAATTCATGCACAAATATGGTAAAGATTAGCGCCCGTTAGTGATAGGAAATAAAAATTATTTAAACATACACAAGCAACCATGTATATGGGGACTGATCAATGAAACAATGGAATTAACTCACAAAAGATGATCACAATGAATTGGACAGGAAAGACACCAATACAAGAAATAGCCAATTTAGATGAGGCGGACAAGGAAACTGAAATAATCACAAATTATAGATGTCACGACCCGATTTCTCAGGTTACGATTGCATCTACTCTACCCCGCTAGTAGGTAATCATAACCCTTTGTCCGGATCCATAAGCAATGGACTGCCAAGAGAAAGACAATAAGAAGAAGTAAGAGCATAGAACAGGAAAAAGGTAAGTAACAAAACCATACCAAGACCCGAAATCAGTTAGTAGTTAATCATATTATCTGAACTATTAGTACAAGGTTTCACAATTAAAATTGAAGTACACGTTGTATCTTAATACAATATAAAGACTAAGCCTAACCAAAATAGACGTAAACCAGTAGCTACTAATGGAAGTAGCTCACCCTAATCTTCGACATCCTAAGATTCTCCGCACGATTAAAATCAAAGGTGATAAATTAACTGCAATCTGCGGGGGTAGAAGTGTAGTATGAGTACCAAAAAGAGTACTCATAAGGAAACGATCGACTGTTCTCAAAAGATAGCAAAAGCATAAACACCAAGTAATAACGAAAGAATAGCAAAAGTAAATAAACGTGAGATATTAAAGTATCCAGGAAATAATGAATAGAAATAGGAAACAAGGGTTATAATTTTGGATCAACAATGCACCTGGATCGGAAGCCTAATGACACAAACTCTCACTAGGAGTCCTGAGGCCTAAGAAAACCATGTCCCTAGACAAAATGGCCCTTCAAGAGATGATGAAACCGTCATAATTGGATTTTGAGACTGTCATATTGAACTTTCGACTAAAGTCAACCATCAAAGTACAAAGTCTCCAAAGTACATAAACTTGCAGGAAATCTAAACGAATGATACGATGATCGAATTGTAAGTCTCATGAAGTAATAAATGTCATTACATGAAAGATCAAAACATCAAAAAGATTTAAAAACAAAGAAAAATGACATATATGGTCATTAAGACATAGTATCATATGGAATTGATGCTTCAATAAATCTATCTTTTATATTTTGTTATCAATGACACTAACCTACAGTTTGAGTGTCTGCAAATTGAAGCATGTGAAGTAATCCAACCAACGGTTGGGGTAGTGTCCCAAGGTAGTGGTAGTGAAAGTATTAGCTACTTAGAATTTCGTTCTAAATAGTGATAGCTCAAAAGATTTTCGAGTATTATACCAATACAAGTTTGATTTGTGACACCAAAGATTTATGTATCAAGAAGGGGTTTTGTCACAAGTAGTAAAAGAGACAAAATAAAGGAGAAAACAAGTATGGGAGAGAGTTCTTGGGGTGTGACCGCAATATATGTTGACACGAACTAATGGATACGTGCTTTTGATAGTAATATTCACAAGACAATCATGACTAGGATAAGCTTTAGGTAAAAATAAATTCCTTATCGGTCAACTAAACTCATATAAAATGGGATCCTCTCGGGAACCCACTTATCTAAACTAATCAACCTAAACCTTAACCATACCCTGACCTTTCGATAGAGGGTTCAAAGATATGGGACTAGAGCTCACCCTCTAGGGCTGAACCTAATGCCGATTCACTCCTTAGGCCATCATTCTAGTGGTCTTGGTTTCGCAACCTCCCTCTCGAGCAAGCTGAAAACACATGGGTGGTTTTATATTTGCGACTAAAAACCCATTAAATTAAACCACAACCAATAGATGAAATAACCATTAAAATTTATCTAATCCTATCAATAAGCAATACCCAACAATAATATCAACACATGTTAGCTAAATCACACCCCAAGAATAGGGGTATTTAGCCACATATCAAGCAATAATTAAATATACTTCAAAAAATAAAGAAATCAAATGGGTATACATGATTAAACTTTAAAATGGAAAAGTAAGTTAAATGGAGAAGATCCACTTCCAAGATTGGAAGAAGAGCTTCTTTCTTCAAGCTTCCTCAAAACCCTCTCCAAACTTTGGAGAAACTTAAGAACGAAGTTTCTATAGTAAAATATTAAGTTTCTAAAGTTTCTCACTCTTAATATGTATATGCTTCAGATTTAGTGTTGGTGGATCCATTCGATGTCTTTAGTCGGGAATCGCCAAGTGATTCGGTGATTCGTCTGTTCTCTCATTCTTCATCGTTTGTGTCTTTCATTTATATACATAAATGTTTTAATTTTGGGTGGAATAACTTTGCTTCGTTAAACTATTCGGTGATGCGCCGACTTCTTTTTTTTATCGTCATTTAGTTTACTTCCTTTAGGTCTCACTTTCTATAACAAAAGGTGACTCTGCTATATGGCGTATCACCAAATGTGTTTGGTGATGCGGACTTTGCATATTCAACTCTTTTCTTCCATTTTACTTTCGTTCTGTGACTAAGTGTACATGCTCCTACCAAATCCTCAAATACTTGAAACTTAGAAGTTTTTATAGATATCGATATAAAATACACAATCGAGGACACTATTTGCATTAAAATAAGGCCCTAGACGAGTCCACTTTGAGGACTCATCAAAACCCCCAACTTAAACTTTTTCTTGTCCTAAACTAAAACTTAAGTTCATCAGTTCTAATAGAATGTCTCAAATAATTCTACATAAGAATCAATCATGAGTGCACACAACAAAACTCAAACTATTTATGCATAGCTCAATTGTATACTCAAAGATTCAAGTTGTGGCACACTATTATGAAAGATTCTTGAGCTCACAATACTTGCTACTAATGCAAGTTCAATCAACAAAAGTATCTACATGCCCTCACACAAAGAATGATTCTATTTTCATACATGTAGATTTATCAATTTAGGATCAGGAATGTGATACAACGTCACACTCACAATATCAACGTCACACTCACAAAGAGGAACGCCATTCATATTTTCACCCATAGGTTTGACCTTATCTTCTAATTGACGTTTGAATCGGTTCACTCAAGAACAAAAAGGTCTTCCAAAGTCTTGTAACGGGGCTGAGTGCAAAGGTATGGTCATTTGGGCTTAGTAACTTTTATCCAATGAGTGTGGTTTCCATAAGCTATCCCCTATCTTCTTTTCTTAATCCTTAGTCAAGTGTTTCTAGGTCATCTTTTATTTACCTTCATAAATTTCTTTGAAACCCGATTTCTTTCCATTTCGAGCAATTATTTCACGACTTTCCATTTCTTTTTCTTTTTCTTTAATTTTCTCTTTCTTTTTCTTCACTTTTATTTGTATGGAGGGCTTCCATTTTTCTGCAATACCATGGGTTAATGCAATGTGATATGGAGAAGAGAGTAAGGAGAGAAATCCTATTTAACTTGCCATTCTATATGTTGATGTGTTTTTCCCCATTGGAGACAACATGGGATTTAATCATCATAGAAACTAGCACTGCTACCTTCATCAAGATTAGTTTTGTCTCCATTGGTGCCTCTTTAGCAGTATCGCTGTGTTCTTAGGGATGTCCTTTTTGTCAATGCCTTTGGTTTAAGTTTAATCACTTATTAAGACATAAATATGGACTTCACCTAGTCTACATATACTTTAAATGACTTGATCTCATCTTTGAATATCGTCATATTATTGGTGGTTCTTTGGTTGCGTTCGCACATCGCCATTCTCGCATGGAATTCATCAAAAGTGGTTTTGCGTGGTGTAACAACATTAGTTAGAGCATTCTCTATCCTTCCTGCATTAGAGGTTTCTAGGGCAGCAATCTGATAATCTACAGATTGAGCAAGTTATGTATAGGGTAAAGCATAGCTTGACTAATCTGAAATTGAGGTGCGATTGTAGCGATAGGTTGATTTCTAATTGTAGTAGGGACCGGCCATGTTGTATTCGTTAAATGGGCCTTTGACACTGTTTCATTTACCTTGTTATCCTCCCGATCCATAAGCTATTCTACTTTGATCCTTCATGTGTTGATGGATGTTGTAGGAGTGATTTCCATTTCCTTCTGAGCTTCGTGAGGTACTTGAGCTTTTTTGCACATGTCAGTGATCATAATTGGTAAATGAACTGAAGTTTTGCATTGTTTTGATCACATCAGGATTTCATAAGCTATAATCTCCCCAAGATTGAGTTGAATTCTTTTAATAATGCAGCCTTGGCAGGCGGCCTTGGCAGGCTGTAAGATGGATTTTTTTTGTGAAGGCATGATTGAGCTACTGATAAAACTAAACCAATATTGATTTGCTACATTTACGCTTTTCCTTTTCAATTGTTGTGCCAGCTCTTAACCAATTTGGGGTATCAAATGAAATTAGGGGCACTAACCAATATCTCATGTCATGTTGTGTTCCCGTAATTGTCAGGTGTTTACATGCATCCTCCATGTTGTTAGGACAACCTAAAATAACATTAATACTGTTTGGATCGCACTGAAGTACCCTCTCCGTACTATCACCGAGTTAATTGGCCTAACTGTTGTTATGTGTTTTCCTCCCGATGGTATCATCGATTTATAAGATGTGTACAATTCTTGAACCAGACATTGAATATATGAGCCACGGGGCTTAGTGTAAATCTAGAAGTGATGATACCTCAGTGTGCTAATAATTTCTGGATATTATCATTCACCTCATCTATGGATATATGTTATTCATCAAGAATAGTTCTAACCCATCAGCTTTTGCCCTGTTTGATGATTTTTGTAAGGAGTTTTGCATCTCTTTACCCTTATTTCTTGCAGGAACTTTCTTCATTTTCATTTTTTCTGTGCGTATCTTTTCACTATGTGTGCCATCAGTTGCTTTCCCTTGAGGAAGAATTAATTTTACTGCAGCCTAAGATCGGATCATATATGCAATCACAATATAATACAATTGTTGTTAGTAAAGCTCAACTAGGTTTGGTTAATATTTCAGCTTACTCAATTCGTCAGATATCATGAGGTGGACCAAATGTTGCATGTCAAATGTTACAATTCAACAGGCATTACTGATTTAATCGGTTGATTGTCGAATAACAAGGATGGTCCCCGAGTGTCCCGTCTTACCATATCTAGTTCGCCAAGTGACTTGCTGCTCTGTTTTTTATTCTATTTTCTGAAGATCCACCGTGATACCCTTCAAACTCAAGAGTCAACGGAATGCTTTGTTCAACTCTTACCTAGGTTCAGACAACTGTTGGCAAGGGTACTCAGATTTCTTTTCATTGTCATGTCAGGAAAAAATTGAACATTTCTTACTGGGGAAAAATATATTTGTAGAGGGAAAGTATCATAATTGAAGGATAGTTATGAAGGACTAACCTTATATGTTGAGTTGATGAGAATTATGACAATAATCGGCAGATAGATCCAGACTCAAGCAATAATTACTCAGCTGAAAATACTTATGAAATGTTTGAACTTTGAAAAGACTAAGCAACTGTGATTTTGTGAAAATCCAGAATGGGAGTAAAAAATGGAGGATCAGAGGCAGCAATTTTATACAGGTTGTTCAGATCTCATCTAGTTGGTGAAGTTAGTAAACTTTCTGCCCATTTACTTGGCGGTGCGCAAATTGACTCTTTGCTTCGCTGAATCGTACAGAACCTTCAACTTATTCCAACAACCAGCCTTGGACATTATTGCAATTGCCAATCAAGTTGGCGCTTCACCAAGAAGATTTGTGTGCCTCGATCCATTTTCTTTCAGAAGTCCTCCAATCATGAATCTAGAAAAATAAAAACACCCTTCATTAAGCAAGATACTAAAAATATTTAAAGGGTTTTGAGTTGCCTGCCAAACACTACCTTATTTAACGTCGTGGCACGACGCATGTTGCTTTGTTAGGTCTCATTTTGGTTGTTTATCACACCATCACTATGCGTTTCTCTACTTATTTGCAAGTGGAACAACAGCGATTCTTGACCCATAATATTTTCAAGCACTTGTATAGCTCTAGAACGAGACCGAATCACCAAGGGAAAATAGGGAGTCAAGTGGAAGGAATTCATGCACAAATATGGTAAACAAAGGGAAATAAAAATTATTTAAAGATACATAAGAAACTATGAATATGATGACTAAACAATGAAACAAAAGGAATTAACTCACAATAGTTGAACACAATGAACTGGACAGGAAAGAAAACAATAGAAGCAATAGCCAATTTAGATGAGGCAGAGAAGGAAATGAAAATAATCATGAATTATAGATGTCACGACCCAATTTCTCAGGTCATGATGGCACCTAGTACACACCAATTGTAGGTAATACTAACCCGTAGTCCCGAGCCATAAGCAACGGACAACCAAGCGAAAGACAAAAACAAGAATTAAGAGCATAGAACAACGCAGAGAAATGTAATTAACAAAACCATCTCAAAACCCGATATCAGTTAGTAGTTGATCACCTAATCTAAAATATAAGTTCAAGGCTTTCACAATTACAACACAAGTACATGTTTTCTCTAAATACAATATAAATATTAAGCCTAGCCAAAACAAACATATATTGGTATCTCTAGAGGCTAGGAGCTCGCCCTAATCTTCGACGATCCAATATTTTCCGCACGACTAAAAATCTAGGGTTATAACTTCACTGAAATTTTCAAGGGGTAGAACTGTAGTATGAGTACCAAAAAGAGTACTCATTAAGAAACGCCCAACTGAACTCAAAAGATAGCAAAAGCATAAACATCAAGTAATAAGAAAATTATAACACAAATAACCAAACATAAGATATTAAAGAAGCCAAGAAGTAAAGAATAGAAATATAAAACAAGGGTATAAAACTTAGGGTCAACAACAAACCAGGATTACAAGCCTAACGACACAAACTCACACCAGAAGTCCTGCGGCCCAAACAAATCATTCCCCTAGCCTAAAATGGCCCTGAAAGATATGATGAAACTGTCATAATTGCTTTTTGAGACTGTATTTCTGAAATTTTTACCAAAGTAAAACGCCCAACTACAAATGCTTAAAAATACGTAAGCTTGCAAAACAGCTAAGTGAATGACCTTATGTTTGAATTTTCAGTCTTTTCAAGTCATAAATATTACAACAGGAAAGCTTTGAACACTAAAAAGATCAGAAAAGAAAGAACATGACCTAGAGTGTCATTACAATAGACATACTATCATTTGGAATCTAAAACCACCTAAAATAAGATTATATTAAAGTTATTCGTATCAAAAATCACCAAATCAACTCAAGTATGGAAACCCATCAACAAGATAGGTAAAGTACGATCGACATGGGTGACTATGACCGACCCTCCAACAGGGGTAGAAGCATGGATGGGGGCATCAAGTATATCACAATTCATATCAAACTCTGAGGTAAATTGCACGCACACATACGAAAAAGTACAACCCGGATAAAATATCACATTGGACATTTGGTCACAGAAATGAATGGTACTTGTGATCACTGCATCAAAAGACTCTGCTTTGTTCTTGCTTGGAAAGGCATAATATTGTGCTTTGTCATCATGAAGCGAGATTTCCTTGCCTGATTTCACTATCCCTCTACCTATCTTATTATTTCCCCTACCTCGGCGACCTCACTAATTTCCTCCTCGCCCACCTTTTATACGCCCTTGATCATTAATATCGTTTCATGCGAGCACCACTTTTCTAGTGTGTTGCTGCACAGAATCCATCATACACATGTGGGATAATCTTGCCTCATATGCACAGGTTCTCCCCAATCATAACAAGTGTGATCAAAATATGGACTGCTGCCCACCAAAGGTACGGCTCCTTGGCTATCTAGAATTAAATTCTGAGGTGGGATTCCCGAGTAATTACCTATAGAAGCGGGCATAACGGACTGAATAGGTCGGGATACAAGTGTCGGCCTCCCTGAACCTATGGAGTAATAACCCTAAAAGTTACATGAATTCTTGGATTTATTAGCCAATGCCTTAGCCTAACCATCTCCCCTCACCCCCTCCACTTTCTTTGTAAATTTGTTACCTCATTTAATTTTTTTTCTAGCAGAGATCCTATGAACAAACAATGCCTGCAACGTAAAATTTAGTCCCTTAACAAATAGGTGGATCCTGTCTTCCTCAATAGTCACCAATTGCATAACATATCTCGACAAAGCATGAAACTTAGCCTCATAATCAGCGACAGACATGCCATTTTTTTCTAAGGCCATGAATTCATGCTTTTCATGGAACACATCATGACACTGGTTCCAAGTGAGCAGGGGTAAGATAAAGTTTTTTCATTCCACATAATCCCTCCACAAATGTTTAGCCTCACTTGAAGCTGAAAAGTCACAAAGTCTTGTAACAATTGGTTTCATCGTTATAGGAATGCGAATGGAAAAAATTGGGGCCGGAAAAACTTTTTTGTTGTACTAGGAATTTTCCAAACTGGTCATGATTTGGAGAATTTTGAGTCATCAAGGTGTAAAGAAACCTTGTAGCAATCGGATGGAGTAAATTTCGGCTTTATTACACAATCAGTTACATAACTCATCAAGAAATTCGTATGACTTTACATAATTGAATTTAGATAAATAGATCATCGGGAATCAATCTTGGCATTAAGGTCACTTTCTGAGCTTTGTGGATTAAGAGTATGCTGTAAAAAGGGAAAAGTGGAATTACCTGAAGGAGCTCACTACCTTGTTTAGTGTCGCTGCAGCAGGATTCTTGCCGCTGCAGCGACGCTGCTACAGCAGGATGGGTACCGATGTCGCGGGCGAGGCAGAGATGGAACTAAGGGATTTTTGAATTTGTTCGAGGGAAACTCACTGGATCATTTTGTGTCGTTGCAGCGGGATTAGTATCGTTGCAGTTACGCCGATACAGCGGGATATGTGTCGCTATAGTAGGATGATGGGTTTTAAAATCGTAAATAATAACCTTAGATGGCCTTATTTTGTATTTTTCAAATTTTTGAATTAAGAGACGACCCCTGGGCTATTCGAACTCATTTTTCCACAATTCTTGCAGCTAGAGGTAAGTTTTCCACTCTCCGAATTCATTTTCGATCCATAGAAAGTTTTAAAATGGGTCAATATTGATGGGAAGTTTTTCTTAAAGACTACTATGGTTGAATTAACCCTAAATTGGCTAGTTAGGGTCATGGGTTTTAACTACGGTTCATACTATGTTAGTATTCTGGGAATTTAGTGTTTCTTTATTATTCACGTATATCAATTGTAATTTGTAGACAATGAACAAGCGGAGAATCTGGAAAGAGAAGGATCAAGTTGTCTAGGGTTTCAAGCTTGTTTTGAGGTAGGTGATGTTTGTGATTCTATGATTGTGTGATATACATTTGCTTTGCTTCGATGTGATACTTATATATGTATGCACGTTGAAATATTGATCATAGTTATTTAAAAGAGATATATGAATATTGATATCATGAAATCATGACTTGAATGTGTGATCTTTATGTGTTATTGATGTGTGAATGGGATCGTCTTCCACATTCCAACACTCTAACTTGGATTAAATGCCACGTTCTGTCACACTAACTGGATCAATCGCCATGTTCCAGCATAAAATGGGATCATATTGCCACATTCCAGGATGCTAACAATTTGACTTTGGGTTCCGTTAGAGGACCAACTATGTGATGAAGCCTGTGAATTGTGATATTAATTTATATGATATTATTGAATATGTTGATATTTATGTTTCTGTTATAATAAACTGATTTCTTGTTTATGTTACACTTGTGGGATTGATAACCGCATGATCCTACCAGTACACGGTGGTTGTGTACCGACTCTACACTTGCCCTTATTTTTGTTGATTACAGGGCATCTTCACGCGAGTGTTAACATATCTCACTTAGGAGATCAATGATCGCTACGAGTTCAAGGTGAGCCAGATTGTTCGGGCTGCCATGGAATTCTCTTTAGTCTATGTCCACCATTTTCGGACCTAGAACTTGTTTTATTTAATGCGATAGTTCATTAGAAAATATTTTTAGACGTGGTTATCATTTCTAGATTTGGTACATTGACTTTTAGATTCTAGGTTTATCTTCCACATGGTTAGTTTTTTGTTAGATCTTTATTTAGTAATGGAACTTTGTCTTAGTTGTTTAACATGCTTCCTAAACTTAAATGCCTTATTTTTTTGGGTTTATTGCTTTAGTTGGTCTCTAGTAGTGGTTCTCCTACCGAGTTGTGGTGTAGGTATCAATCATGAGGGTTCGGGTCGTGACAACTCTACTTCATACTAATGTACAATTCCAAACTTATGAAGCCTCTCATACCAATCAAGAATGAACTCATAGGTATTCTCACTCTCGAAACTCGGGAACACAGGCGGTTTCAACTTCAAGAACTTAGTCCACATATAATGTTCATTTACCAATCATAAAAAAGGACTAACGCAGGATGGAAGAAAGCATCAATATGTACAGTTTTACCCACCTTTGGACAGTGATATAAATAGAGGGATTGGCGGGAGCTTGAGTTTCTTAAACCGAGAAAATCACTCCATGACAAACCAATACTTTTAGGAACAACATAATATGTTGAGCTAACACTGGGTCTAAGGGGTGGAATACATGTAGTCTCAGCCAGCACCTCTTCCTCTTGTCCAACATCTTCCTCATTCTTAACCTCAATGTTCTCCTCTACCTCTTCATGATGTGCAGAAGGATTCTCATTTCTAGGAGCATTCTAAATTGGAGCTCCATCCGTAGTAGCATCTACCCTTCCTTTGCCTCTGACCCTTGCTCTGACTCTACCTATGCCTCGACCGTGACCTTGTTGCGGATTCCTGACTTGGCCTACTGACGAGAGCTATGGGCATGACGTCATTGGACCTAGTGCTAACCATCTGCGAATAAAAGAGTGAAGGTGATTAGATACATGTAACGTCTCGTTACTTGACATAACTAACAATAATCTAAGAAACTAAGAATAGTCATTTTTGGAAATAAATACGGAAATCTGGAAAATTTCCTTAGTATAAAACTAAGTTTTTGGTCATTTTCAAAAGGTCATAACTCCCATCTCAGGACAATTTAGTGTTAGTTATTTATATGGTTGGAATTCACCTGGGAAGATCTTTCAAATGGCGTTGAGTTTGTGCATTTTCGATGTCATATGAGAGTGATATGCCTTTCGCAAGTTGGGTTATTGGACAGAGAAAAATCCAATCCGGATTTTAGTAAGGGTAAAGTAGTTTTTTCACCCTAGTATTCCTAATTCATTTTAAGGGTTTATTAGGGTTAAAACCAAGTCCCAGTTTAGTTTTAGAAAAATTGAGAACGCTTTTGGCTTGGGAGAAAAGACAAGAGAATAAGAAGATCAAGAATTCATCAAGAACGCTAAGGTTTCGCTAGTGGAATTCATCGGGGGTGATCCCTATCGAGGTATGAGAGATTTTTCTGGGTTGGGTTCGTTAACGCACTTACCAACATGTTTAATTCAGAAAGTTTTGTATTGATTGAATAATGAATCTTGAAGTTTTTGATGAAGAGTTGTTGAATCCTTGTTGGTAGAGTTGTAGTGTACCTTTAGTGGTTTTTATTCCTATTTCCAGGCTTTTTTACGAGTCTAAACTATTGGGTATTGAGTATATTAGTGATCCTAAGTGTTTTGGGTAAGATCCATGGAAGTTTGGGAGGTTAAGAGTTGAAAATCAGAGAAGAAAAGTCGGAAATCCCATCTTCCAGACCCTAGGACGTCGCGCCTACCACAGCCCCTCAGGACAGACTCTATCGATCAGGCTCTGGCGTGCTATGCCATCCAGAGCGCCTGATGACAATCTCTATCCATCAGGCTCTGGTGCCACGCGCCTCTCATAGCGCCACGGTCACCTGGAGGTCCCATTTCTCCCCCACCTTTTCATACTAGTTCCTAAGTGATGTGCCTATTGTTCCTAGTTGATTCCAAGGCTATAAAGTACATCTAAACTTAATGTATCATCCATAAACATGAGATACTGATCCTTGAATCCATAATACTATTCAAGGAAAGTTAAGATCAAAGTCAAAGAAGTTAAGAGTCAAGTCTAAAAGTTATGAAGCAAGTCAAAGTAAGTTCCTAAAGCATTTAACAGTATTAAACAAACATTTTAACATAGTTTTAAGTTTCAAGCAATGAATTGAGCAAAGAGTAAAAGATTTGAGTTAAATTCTCAAAAACTATAAGGAACTAAGTATTTCTAAGAGTTAAGTTTCAAGTTAAGCTTAGAGTAACAAATTGAGTTCGCTTCTCAAGAGTTATAGGGGAACTAAGTAGTCCCTAATAGTTTAAACAAAATGTTTTCAAACTTTTGAGAAAGAAAGGAAGCTGGACTTCTACAGAGCCTATGGCTAGTTTTAGTAAAAGAGAAAGGGAACTATGATTTCCAAGAAAGCTTTTGAAGCTAAGTCTGAGAAATTATCTAAAACTAGAGAAGAAGTTGTTTTGAAAACATATGAGCTAGTATTGAGCACCGACATGCCAATGTGAGTTCATATTAACTCAAGTCTCCATTAACCATGTAGCCAGCATGGAGAAATAAAGGATCATTCTTTTTAGATAATTCCTTAGTGATTTTAGTATAGGATAGTGGATCCACTTAGTAGTTCAAGTTCTATACCTACCGCAAGGTATAGAGCGGTCCTCTTGCAACATGAGGTAATACATTGTATCCTCACTTACGCTCATAGTGATGCTTATTAGTTAGTGAATCTCCTACAGAAATTATATTCCTTTCATATATAAGTAAAGTTGAGTTTATTATTATTTTATTATTTAATGAACTAAGTGTTACACTGTTTTATAAGTTTTCCTTATATTGCATATGTATTTACTTTTTTATATTGAGTTATGATTTCTTGAGTTGAGCATAGCCAAGATAATTTTATTCTTACTCCTTTCAAGCCTTATAGTTGTGTTTAGCATTCCAACTCGAATACTCATAGATGTCAGTTGGCGGGCATCGTCTTATGATGTAAGCGCACGTAACCAGGATTAGCACGCAGTGCTTTGTTGATCCAGTTTGAGCTCAAGAGTCAGTGTTGAGCCTCTTTGAGTTCCAGATGATCTTTTTATTGATTTCTAGTAAGTTCAACAGAATGTTGTGGGGTTTGTCCCAACATTCATCTCATCCAGTTTAGAGGCTTCATAGACAGATAGTCAATTAGATTGTTCAGTTTTATGTCTCTTTTATCTTACATTTTAGATGCTTTAACTTTGAGGATCAAATGCCATTTTTTATAGATTATTACATTTTGAGTATTTTTCCTTGAAAATGTTCTTTACTTATTAAGTTAAGCTAAGACTTCTGTTGAGTTAAGTAAGTCGGGCCAAGGGTTTGCTCGAGGCCAATAATGGTCACCGAGTGTCAGTCTCGCCCACGGTGTAGGTTTAAGGCGTAACAAACTTGGTATTAGATCACAGAGTTTAAGAGTTCTAGGGAGTCTATGAAACCGTATTTGTAGAGTCTTAGTCATCGGTTTGAAGTGTTTCACATCTATAATTAGGATGCTAGACATTTAGTAATTCCACGCTTCTTTCAAACTCATTTCGTGTGTTAGAGTTTATCTCTAAAGTCTCTCTCTAATTCATGCTTACGCGTTTTTCATATAAAAATTCCTCCACAAAAAGCAGCAAGAGGTCGTCCATCTAGGAGAAATGTAGAAGGTCAGGAATAGGAATTACCCAATGCTCCTGAAGTGCAACCTCAAGAGGAGGTTACTAATACTAAGTTTTGTGAGGCTATCCAGATGTTGAGTCAAGTTGTGACCAACCAAGTCGAGCAACAAAGAAGAGCTCGACAAGAAGCAGCTGATACTTCGAGGATACAGAATTCTGGAGGATGAATCCCCCAAGCTTCACTGGTTCAATCGATATCGAGGGTCCAAAAAACTTTATGGAAGAGTTAAAGAAGGTGTTCGATGTGATGAATGTGGTGTACACTAAGAGAGTTGAGTTAGAATTATATCAACTGAAGAGTGTGGCTACAACCTGGTTCGACTAAAAAGCCTTGTTGGGGCGTTTCTTTCCCCAAGAATTGAAGGAAAAAAGTTATGAAAGTTCCTTACCCTAAAACAAGACTCCTTGAGTGTTTAAGAGTGTGGGTTAAAGTTAAACCCAACTGTCTCGCTATGTTCCAAAGATGGTTAAGTATATGAGAACCAAAATGAAATTGTTTGTTGCTGTTTTGGGTCGTACTTCAAGCAAAGAAGGTAGGGTTGCAATGTTTATTGGCGACATGGACATATCCAGGATAATGATCTATGTGCACCAAGCTGAAGAGGAAAAATTGAATGACTGACAAGAGTAGAAATATAAGAAGGCCAAGACTGGGAATGAGTTTGTGCAACAAAAAGGTGGTTCAGTCAGCCACAATTTCAAAAATTAAAAGGGCATGCACCGTCATATGCTAGTGCACCTACGCTAAGAAACATAGGTGAGAATAATGGCCAGAATTCGTAGAACCATAAGGCTAAAACAGCCCAATCACAAGGTAGTGTGTCACAAGGTGGTAGTTGGGCTCCTGGTTGTGGTAGGTGTTGTAGAAACCACACCAGTAAGTGTCGTGATGTCCAGTTGGGTTGCTTCAAGTATGGTAAAGAGGGACACTACATGAAAGATTGACCTAAGAGTAAGCAAGGAGGTGGAAATCCGAGAAATAGAGCCCAATCTTCATCAGTTGCTTCACCAGATGGGGCTTCACCTATAGGAGCTACTTCTGGTACTGGCGGAGGGTAAAATTGTCTCTATGCAATCACTAGCCGCCAAGAGAAAGAGAAATTTCCAGATTTTGTCACAGGTATGATCAAAGACTTTACTTTTGATGTTTATTCGTTGTTGGACACAGGAGCAAATTATTTTTTTGTAACTCTTTATTTTGCAAATCAGTTGAAGATTCTTATGGGAAAACTTAGTGAACCCTTTTGTGTGTCTACACCGATTGGGGAGTCTATTTTAGCGAAAAGAGTCAATCGTGATGTCCTGTTTCCATCAATCACAAGAACACCATGGATAATTTAGTAGAGTTAGATAGACTGGCTTCATGCCTATTATGCGTCAATAAATTTTAATTCGAGTTGTTAAGTTCCACATTCTTAATGAGCCAGTCATATCACTACAACAAATTCGATTATCAGGGACAAATAATTTTGTCATTAATAAATCATATTTAGTCACTATAAATCTTGTGTGACGAAAAATAATTCATCACTCAGTTGTCACTAAATATGTGTCTCTAAAAGTATACAAAGACGATTTAGTGCTTCGTCGCTAAACGTATTATATTAACTACAAAAAGAAAAATCGTCCCAAAATGCTTAATCATTTGTGACAAATTTATTTGTTGTAAAAAGTATATTTTTTGTAGTTAATAGTATGCTTTGTCACTAAAAATGTTATTACTACCGACAAAATTATATCGTCGCTAATTATTTTACTTCAATCAGTGACGAATTCAATTTTTTCTAAAGTTATATGCATTTTGTAGTGGAAAAAAATTAATTTCGTCATTAATGATATATATTTTATATAAAAAAATTGTTTTTAAATTATATATGATAAAATTTATTGTTATAAAAATGATTTTTATATATTCATTTATATATTATATATCTCCCCCCCCCCCCCCCTATCTCAATTTTTTTCAACGCCAGGAGCTCGCACACTATGCTGCCTTCAGGAATCGAACTCACAACCTTAAGGTTGGAAGTGAAGAGTTCTTACAAGCAAATCAACTCTCTCTTGTTGTTCATTTTTGTTTTATTTTATACTTATTCCTTCATTCAAATTTAACTATTGTGGAAACAATATATTATAAGATTATTTATACTCATACACAAATGCATGAAAATTACAACCCACAATTCATTCAAATGTAGATTATATTTTAACTAAACTGTGTATTTTTTAAAATATCTTTAAATATATTCAATACGATTTTGTCATTTTATTTATTTATTTTTGTAAATTTTAAAAAGTATTCAGTAAAATAATAAATTTATATAAAATCAAACTTTTGATTTTATTTTAAAAAAATGAATAATCACTTCAAGTTCAACATCGATACCAATAACAATAGTACTTCATTATAATATATTTTAAATCCTCGCTATTTCATTTCTTTTATTTGTGCTTTCATTTTTTAGTTTATTTCAATTTTCACACTGATGGGAAAAGTTAATAGAAATTCATGAAATATATTACACCTTTGCAAAGTCTAAGTTTGTAAGTCGATGTTATCTCTGTATACATATGTGTGTGCAATAACTATTAAATATGTACATATTTATAGACAGAAGCAAATCGACTTAATCTATGTAGTTTACCAATCACAAACCAATAGACATACACAAAAATTTGCACAAAGACTTGACAAATTATTATTTTTTATCGTGCTTATCAATGAAAGTCTATCAAATAAAAAATAAAAGTGCTAAACTAACAAATATTAGTGATCTCGTGGTAGAACTGTGCCCACTCAGAATACTTATAACCCGGATTGCATTTTCAAATGATGCATTTTACAATTGCGTAATTTAAGAAAATTGATGTATTGAACTTTTTCATTTTTACACAATCATTCGAATTCATAGGTTTTAATATTTTCACTTGCCAATACGAATGGACTATATCTACTTCTTATGAAGCAGTTATATTATTCTTTTTTTGTAAGTTGTCACTTGTATTTATAAATAATTGTAGCAAAAAAAAGTGAATTTAGCTATGCATTTTTATCGTAGCAAATAGTTTAATTATTCTTTACAAATTTTAAGTCGTCGTTATTTAACACCTTACATATTTTGTGACAATTTTTTTATTGTCACTAAATCATAGATTGATTAGAGACAATAAAATATTTTTCATCAATTATTTATATCATTAGTTACTAAATAAATGTCATAATTAAATATAAATTTTCATAGCTAAAATTTATAATATTAAACTATGAACTCTTATTTGTCGATATTGTAACGACATATTTTTTTTAGATGAAATTTTTTTGTGTCCAAAATTTAATAAATTATAAAACAAAAAATATTTTTTCATGAATTAGATATATAACTAGTAACGAAACAATGTTTCACTGATAACTTTAAATTCGTGACTAACACTACTTAACAAATGACGCCAATTGATTTTTTGTGGGAAACTTTAGTGGACAAAACACTGCTACGGATTTTTATGTTATGTCACTAAAAGTATGTGTCTCATATATGTAAGCACGAAAAGTAAATTTTGTCACTAAAAGCGAATAATTAGTGACGAATTTGATGTCGTAGTTTGTCATTAATTACATACATTATTAGTGATGAAACAATGTCGCCGATAACTTTAAATTCGTGACTAGAACCACTTAACAAAATGGAGCCAAATGAGTTTTTGGTGGAAAACTTTAGTGGACAAAACCGTGTTATGGATTCGTATGTTTCGTCACTAAAAGTATGTGTTTCATATATTTAAGCACAAAAAGTAAATTTTGTCACTAAAAGTAAATAATTAGCGACGAACTTGATGTCATAGATAATAATTTTGTAGCTATATATCATCATTGTTTTAGTGATAGAGGGGATTAGTTGTTCAGCAGTGTCTAAGGGTCATTTGATTTCTTACCTAAAGGTGAGAAAGTTAGTCTCAAATGGGTGTATCTATCACTTAGTCCGAGTTAATGACTCAAGTGCTGAGATACCTTCCCATCAGTCAGTTCCCATAGTGAAAGAGTTTCCTAAAGTTATTACTCATGATCTACCTAGAGTCCCTCCCAAAAGAGAGACAATATTCGGCATAGATCTCATTTCATATACTCATCCTATCGTTATTCCTCCATAAAAAATGTCACTAGCCGAGTTAAAGGAGTTAAAAAAAATAACTAAAAGATCTGTTAGATAATGGTTTAATTCGATGAAGTGTCTCACCTTGGGGAGCTCTGATATTTTTTGTGAAGAAGAAGTATGGTTCTCTTAGGATGTGTATCGATTACCACATATTGAATAAAGTGACCATCAAGAATAACTATCCTCTTCCGAGGATAGATGATATTTTCGACCAACTTCAAGGTGCTTCATGCTTCTCAAAAATCAATCTCAAGTCAGGCTACCATCAGCTGAAAGTTAGTGAATATTATATTCTAAAGACAATTATTAGAACTACATATGGGCACTATGAGTTTCCGGTTTTGTCCTTTGGTTTGGCAAATGCACCTGCAGAATTCATGGATCTTATGAACAGAGTCTTTAAGCCTTATTTAGATCTCTTGTCATCTTCTTCATTGATGACATACTAGTTTAATCAAGGAGTAAAGGAGATCATGCTAGTCATCTCAGGATTGTTCTCCACACTTTGAGAGATAAAGAGTTATATTCCAAGTTCTCCAAGTGTGAGTTATATTCCCAGAAGATAGAAGCAGTTTAAAATTGGCCTCGACCACATCTCCAACAAGAATAAGGATTTTCCGGGGTTTGGTTGGCTATTATAGAAAATATGTTGAAGTGTTTTCCTCTATCTCGTCTTTTTTGACCAAGATAACTCAGAAGACAGTCAAGTTTCAATGGTCTTAAGCTTGTAAGAAAAGCTTTCGAGATTTTAAAAAGTAATGACTATCGCTCTAGTTTTGACCATACTAGAGGGTACTCAAGGTTTTATGGTGTATTGTGATTCATCAAGAGTTGTCTTGGGATATGTGTTGATGCAGAATGGAAAGGTTATAGCTTATGTCTTCAGACAGTTGAAGGTTCATGAGAAGAACTATCCAACCCATGACATGGAATTGGCTGCAGTAGTTTTTTTCTTTTAAGATATGGTGTCACTACTTGTATGGTGTTCATGTTGACATATTCACTGATAACAAGAGCCTCCAATATGTGTTCACTCAGAAATAACTAAATCATAGACAAAGGAGGTGGTTAGAATTACTCAAGTATTACGATATAAGCATTTTTTACCACCCAAGTAAGTATAATGTGGTTGTTGATGCCTTGAGCAGGTTGTCCATGGTAGTACCGCCCATATCGAAGAAGAAAAGAGATAGTTAGCTAAAGATGTTCATAGACTTGCACGTTTGGAAGTTAGACTTATGGATTCCATGGAAGAAGGAACAGTGATGACCAATGGGGCTGATTCATCATTAGTGTTAGAAGTAAAAGAGAATAAAGACCAAGACCCAATTTTGCTTGATTTGAAGGCAAGTGTCCATACCCAAAAAATATTGGCTTTTGAAGAAGGAGGAGATGGTGTACTGAAGTACCAAGGTAAATTGTCTGTATCTAGGGTGGATGGACTCCATGAGAGGATCCTGGATGAAGCTCACAGCTCCAGATATTCCATTCATCCTGGTTCCACCAAGATGTACTGCGATTTGAGAGAGGTATATTGGTGGGAAGGCATAAAGAAAGATATTGTTGAGTTTGTTGCCAAGCGCTCAAATTGTCAGCAAGTGAAAGTAGAAAACCAAAGGTATGGAGGTTTGGATCAGACTATAGAACTTCAGGAATGGAAGTGGGAGATTATGAATATGGACTTCATCACAGGCTTGTCAAGGTCTCATAGGCAAAAAGATTTTACTTGGGTGATTGTCGATAGGATAAGAAAGTCATCCCATTTCTTTCCGGTAAAGACAACCTATTCGACCAAGGATTATGCTAAGTTGGACCTTTAAGAAGTGGTAAGAATTCATGGAGTTATGATCTCCATTATCTCTAATAGAGGTGCACAATTTTCTATACAGATCTAAAAATCCTTCCAGAAAGGTTTGGGTTCTAAGGTAAACCTAAGTACTACTTTTCATCCACATATAGATGGACAAGCAGATTGTATTATTCAGACTTTGAAGTATATGTTGAGATCTTGTGTGACTGATTTCAAAGGGAGTTGGGATGATCACATACCTCTCATTGAATTTTCTTACAACAACAGTTACAATTCGAGCATCCAAACGGCTTCATATGAAGCTCTTTATGAGAGAAGATGCAGATCTCCAATTGGGTGGTTCCAATTTGGTGAAGCAGGGTTCATAGGACAAGATCTAGTTCACCAATCTATGGGAAAGATGAAGGTGATTCAAAAAATATTGAAGATGGAACAGAGTCGGCAAAAGATCTACATAGATGTTAGGAGAAGACCGTTAGAATTTGCGGTCGATAATTGGATGTACCTTAAAGTTTGATCAATGAAGGGAGTTATGAGGTTTGGTTAGTATGGGAAACATCGTCCCCGATATATAGGACCTTACAAAGTCTCCGAGATGGTTGGTAATGTAGCATATGAGTTGGAGCTACCCTAAGAGTTAGAAGAGGTTCATCCGGTGTTTCATGTGTCTATATTGAACAAATGCTTGGGTGATCCTCACTGATTTTACCAACTGAGGATGTCGAGTTTAAGGACAACATATCCTATTAAAAGCTTCTGGTTCAGATTATGGATCATCACGTTCGCAAGTTGAGAACAAAGAAAGTTGCATCAGTCAAAGTCCTCTGGAGGAATCAGTTTATTGAAGAAGCAACTTGGGAATTGAAGAGGATATGAAGACGAGATCTCCCCATCAATTTGAATCTGTAGAGAATGTAGATCAAGGTACTGAATTCTCTTTTTAGCAATTTATAAGACTATGTGTAAGTAGGTTTTTATTTGATTTTGTTGTTGAGTGCTGAAATGATGTTACTACCCTTATCTTAGTGAAAGAGTTCTCATTCGAGGGTGAATGTTCCCAAGGGAGAGATATTGTAACATCTCGTAACTTGAAAGAACTAATAATAATCTAGGAAATAAAGAATAGTCATTATTGGAAATAAATAGAGAAATCTGGAAAATTTCCAAAGTATAAAAGTGAGTTTTTGGTCATTTCCAAACGGCCATAACTCCCAACTTACAAGGCGTTAGAGTGATTTATTTATATGGTTGAAAATCACTTGGGAAGATCTTTCCAACGGCAAAGAGTTTGCGCATTTTCAATGTCGTATGGGGCAGATATGTCTTTCAGAAGCTAGGTTATTGGATGAGGAAAATCCAATCCAAATATTAGTAAGAGTAAAGTAGTCTTTTCACCCTAGTGTTCCCTAATTCTTTTTAAGGGTTCATTCGGAGTAAAACCAAGACCCAGTTAAGTTTTAGAAAGGTTGAGAACGCTTAGGGCTTGGAGAAAATATAAGAGAATAGGAAGATCAAGAATTCTTCAAGAACGCTAAGGTTTCGCTAGTGGAATTCGTCGGGGTGATCCCTATCAAGGAATGTCAGATCATTCTATGTGGGGTTTTTTCACCCACACACGTACATGTTTAATTCAGTAAGTTTTGTATTGATCAAATAATGAATCTTGAAGTTTTTGATGAACAATTGTTGAATCCTTGTTGGTAGAGTTGTAGTGCACCTCTAGTGGTTTTGATTCGTGTTTCCGAAATATTTTACGAGTCTAAACTATTGGGTATTGATTATATTAGTGATACTAAGTATTTGGGGGAATATACATTGAAGTTTAGGAGGTTTAGAGTTTAAAATTGATGAAGAAAAGTCGGAAAACCCGTCTGACAGACCGTGGAGCGCCGCGCCTACCAGAGTTAAGAAACAAGTCAAAATAAGTTCCTAAAGAATTCAATAGTCTTAAAAACATTTTTAACTTATTTTTAAGGTTCAAGCAATTAGTTGATCAAAGAGTACAAGAGTTGAGTTAAATTATCAAAAGCTATAAGGGAACTAAGTAATCCTAAGAGGTTTCAAGTTAAGCAAAGAGTAACAAGTTGAGTTCAGTTCTCAAGAGTTATAGGGGAACTAAGTAGTCCGTAAGAGTTTAAATAAAAAATTTTCAAACTTTTGAAAGAAAGGAAGCTAGACTTCCACAGAGCCTATGACTAGTTTTAGTAAAAGAGAAAGGAAACTATGATTTCCAAGAAAGCTTCTGAAGCTAATTTTAAGAAATTATCTCAAACTAGAGAAGAAGTTGATTTTAAAACATTTGAACTAAGTACTTTGGAAGTAGAATTGAGCACCGATATGGCGGCACGAGTTCATATTAACTCAAGTCTCCATAAATCATGTAGTCGGCATGGAGAGATAAAGGATCATACTTTCTAGATTATTTCTTAGTGCTTTTAGCATAGACTAGTGGATCCACTTACTAGTTCAGGTTCTACAACGATGGAAAGGTATAGAGAGGTCCTCTTGACACGTTTGGTAATACATTGTATCATCACTTAGGCTCATAGTGATGGTTGTCGGTTAAAGAATCTCCAACAAAAATTATACTACTTTAATATATAAGTAAAGTTGAGTTTATTATTGTTTTATTTTTTAATGAACTAAATGTTTACACTGTTTTATAATTTTCCTTATATTGCATGTCTTTACTGCTTTATGTTGAGTTACGACTTCTTTTGTTGAGCAGAGCGAAGGTAAGTTTATTCTTACTCCTTTCAAGCCATATAGTTGTGTTTAGCATTCCAATTCGGGTTCTCCTACATTCAATGTACTGATGCAGTTGGTATGCATCGTCTTATGATGTAGACGCGGGTAACCAGGATCAGCATGCAGTGGTTCATTGATCCAGTTTGAGCTCCAGAGTCAGTGGTGAGCCTCTTTGCGTTCTGGAGGAACTTTTTATTGCTTTCCAGTTAGTTCAATAGAATGTTGTGGGGTTTGTCCCGACATTCATATCAATCAATTTAGAGGCTTCATAGCCAGATAGTCAATTAGATTATTCAGTTTGATGTCTCATTTATCTTATATTTCAGATGCTTTGACTTTGAGACTCAAGTGCCATTTTGGCTATTATATTATATTTTGAGTATTTTCCCTTGAAAATGTTCTTTACTGTTATATTAAGTTAAGTTAAGACTTACGGTGAGTTAAGTAAGCCAGGTCAAGGGTTTGCTCGAGGACAACAATGGTCACCGAGTGACAGTCTCGCCCAGGGTGTAGGCTCGGGGCGTGACAATACCAATTTGAATTATCATATACCAATTGGAACCAAGTTATACGACGAAAGGAGATAAGTGAAACAGAGATATTTCCTAAAGACCTATAGTCGCTCGAAGAAAAGTATAGACGTCTCTATACCAATTTGCAAGACTCTAATAGACTTGATTTAGTGCATCAAGATCAATGAACCTAGGCTATAATACAAACTGTCACAATCCAGACCATCATGATTGGCACCCGCCCTAACCATCAAGAGGGAGAACTGTTTCTACCACCCAACTAACAAAATTAACGAAAACTAAAACATTTTAAGATACGGAAGCATGTTTAAATGCCTAAAGGAAAATTAGTGAGTTCCTATAAACACCGAAGTCTAACAAAATAATTGCGGAAATCATTCCTTAGAACCTGAAAGTCAATGTACCAAAACTCTAACAAGAAATCATTAGTCTACGGAAATGGGTAAAACCTAATTAAACATAGGAAAATCTGAAGTGCTAGTCTAAATCCGAACATGTGGACATAAATAAAAGAGAACTCATGGAAGACCGGAAGAATTGTATCATCCTTCAATTCGAGTGGATTAGTACACATCTAAACAAGGTCTATTAGTAGCCGCCTGAAGATATCTTGTACTCAACAAAGGAAGAGCAAGTGTAGTATCGGTATAGATAATTCATTACAATATAACAAACATTCATACACCAAACATATACAATATCAAACACTTACGAACAATGTACTATTTCACAATCTTAAAGATATACAAATATGCCAAGTCATTGGTCCTCTCGCGGAACCCATACCCAAACTATTAGTTTACATGCATGTGGTACCGATCACAGTTATTGTGCCAAATGTGAAACCTAATCCCATTCATGCGCCACCCGATCAAAGTTAGTATGTTGAAACGTAACACCTGATCCATTCAACAAGCCACAATCACAGTCATAATGTACATTCTCATAAACATACAATCATGCAACATTGGAATGCATAAATGTATTATAAAGAAGTAAGTATCAACATACATCACACCAACATGAAACCACAACCATCATCTATCTCGAAGAAAGCTTGAATTGTCCTAAGAAACATGATTCCTCGTTTTCTGGATTCTTTCTGCTTGCTCTAGGTCTACAAACACAAAGTTCAATATGGGGATCAATAATTAAGGTCTAAATTACCTGGATTATGAAAAATCCAACAACCCAAGACCCAAATTGTGATGCAAAGGTGGAGCTAGGGTTTTTTCCACAATCCAAAACCATTCAAAACCCTCCCCCAACGATATTCAATCAAGATTGTATGTTCTATGGATCAAAAAATCAAATAGGTCAACAAAAACTCATTTGGGGTCATCTCCTAGCTTTCCAAAATAAAACTTATAGAAAATGGGATTTTGGGGGGGTTTTCTAACTTAATTTGTGATTGAGCCGCTATGGCGGGCCCCATCATGCCACAGTGGCCCTATCCTAGCAGGAATAATACCACCATGGCAGCTTACATATATCCAGTGAAGTGATTTAAAAGTTACAAACCCTCATTTCACAACACGTCTTCACATCATGAGACTTAAAAGATACTCGTTCACACTAAGATCAATTTCGAGAGTTCGACTCGCCCAAATTTAATTTCGTAATGTCATACAGGTTTCTTAACGTCTTAGCTACCTATTCATATAATCAAATACATTATTAAATCTCTCATTTTTTTCAGATTTCCCTAGACCTCATTGACTCCGATTTCGTCTAAATTTGGACTAGGTTGAGAAATTTCAAGTTACTACCAAAAAGTTCTCTGGCCCAAAATTTTTCTTCTTTGGCTTCTCTATAACGACCGAAACAGTTCGTTACACTCTAACATCAACACTATTTTATAAAAGGAAAAATAAATTTTGGTCTGTGAGTTAGGATGTTGTCCAATTTTGATCCTTGAAATGTTCACAAATAAGTTTTAATAAATATATAATATATATTTTGTCCTTAAAATTGACGGAACTTCAGTGCTTAACAAAATTATCATAAAATAGCAAAAATGTCACAAAAGAACCTTGAATTATTAGTGTGGGGATGGGGGGGGGGAACTATTAAATATAGGATAGAAATGTCTTTGTTGTTAGCAAATAGACCCAATTATGCCCCAATTAGGACCTGCATGTGTCATGCATCCCCTATGAAACTTTTTTATTATTTTGAGATTGGACTCCACCTAAACAAAAGGTTACCCTCATTTATTTGGTTTTATACAAAAACTATACATCTAAGTAAATTAGGATTAAATATTCTTAACTATATAACGAAAGAAAATCAAGAAACATTTAAGTTAAACTCAATAAAATCTAAAATAAAAAAAATTTGAAGTCTAAAAACAGGTTCCTATCTCCACATAAACAAGTTGTTAGCCCTTGAAATGTATGCTAACAATATGCGGTTATCCGGCAAATCATTTGTTTGGATAAAACTTGATGTTTTTTTTTATTTTTATTTGAACTCGTGAGAAGTAAAACTTGAATTTATTATTTCAAGAAACTTTGAGTTCATATTTAAGAAATTGAACAAGTCATGAACAAAAATTGATAAGTAATTAATTTGACAAAGCAAAAAGACTTTGAAACCCACATATGAAAGCTTTACTAGAGGATCCATTCGAGTTCAACTAATAGAATTCAAATCAAATAAATATAACTGTAAACTACCTTTGCAACAAAAATAAATCTAACTAAAGTATCCAATGGAAATAATTAACTACAATGGAAAATGAAGAAATATGGTGAAGCGGGGTTAGAAGAACACAGATTGGATACTCAATTTTTTTGGGTTTTTGCCCATTTAATTTGTAGCTTTAAATTTTTTGGTCTTACGCCACAATATTTTCTTTCTGATCCTTTCATAGTAGCTTCCTTTTAAAAATTCAAGCCGAGGTAGACTCAATCAAAAGAATTCGGGCCTCTACGTCCCAACATTGAAATGTCAAGGGAATATTGAGTCAAGTGGAATGAATTCATGCAAAAATATGGTAAAGATGAGGCAAAGAAGGAAACTTAAATAATCATGAATTATAGATTGCACGACCCGATTTCTCAGGTCATGATTGAACCTACTACACCCTGCCAATAGGTAATCCTAACCCGTAGTCCGGTTCTATAAGCGACGGACTACCAAGCGAAAGACAACAATAAGAAGGGCATAGAGCAAAGCGGATAAAAAAAATCATCCCAAGACCCGACATCAGTTAGTAGTTATGATCTAATCTAAAATATGAGCACAAGGCTTTCACAAGTATAGGTTGTCTCTAAATACAATATAAAGACTAAACCTAGCCAACATAGATGTAAATCGGTAGCTCCAGATGCCAAGAGCTCACCATAATCTTTGACATCCAAAGTTCTCCGCATGACTAAAAATAAACGGAGATAACTTAACTACAATCAGCAGGGGGTAAAAGTGTAGTATGAGTACCAAAAAGAGTACTCATGAAGAAACGACCGACTGAGCTAAAAAGATAACAAAATCATAAACACCAAGTAATAAGAAAGAATAACACAAGTAACTAAACATGAGATAATAAAGTATCCGAGAAATAAATAATGGAAATAGGAAACAAGGGGTAAAATTAAGGGTCAACAATGCACCTGGATCGAAAGCCTAATGACACAAACTCTCACCAGAAGTCCTGGGGCCAAAACAAACCATTCCCCTAGCCAAATTGTCCTTCAAGAGATGATGAAACCGTCATATTTGCATATTGATACTATCTTTCTAAACTTTTGTCTGAATTCAACCGTCCAAGTACAAAGGCTCCAAAATATGTAAAATTGCACACCAAACGAATGAACCAATGATCAAATTGTCAGTCCCATCAAGTCATAAAAATGACTGCAGGAAATCTCTAATCACTAAAAAGATCGAAAAACAAAGAGAATGACCTATAGGGTCATTAAAATAGACAAACTATCAATTGGAATCTAAACCCACCTATAACAAGATTATATCATATTAGAAGAGACAAAAACTAATCTAAGATCAAAACAACAGCAGGAAAAAAAACAAATCTTAAAGATGAATCAAGATACATTGCATACTCCATAACAACAAGAGAAACATAATACTCATACTAGAAAAATAACAAGTTACTCTATAAGCTAAACGATAGAATGGAAATAACTAAAGGAAATAAGTAGTACTAAATCAAATCAACAACGAAGCAAATAACCTACTTACAAGCATAGTTTGACAAAAGAAAAACCAACAACGGAAAGAGTTTAGCTTCTTCAAAGCAACGAGCAAGAGGAATTCACCACCTTCAAAAGATGAGCTCCCGCGAGCTCCTGCGAAACTTCAATGAACAACAAGCGTAAAATTTCTAGTCTAAACCTCTGTGGTTTATTTGTGAGAACATTGTCCTCTTCCCCAAAACTAGCAACTTCGATTTGCATAATATCTCATAATTTTTTGATAACTCTATTTATAAATACTTGAATTGCTTTTTGTCGAATCCCGCACCCTTATCCATACAAGGATCTATATCCATGAATGTTAAATTTTTGTATTTTAGAGGATCCAACCTCTCGATCTACATATTTATTGGACATCTGCACCCGAGTCTGAGCAACATTGGATCTTACTATGGAGTGAAATATCCCATGACAACTTGTTATATGAATATGCTCTGGAGTGGAAATCTTTTAAAAAGGTGGCGATAGTTATGGGAGCAACAAGAACGGAAAAACTAAAACTTCCCATAGATCTAGCCAACCATTTTCCAATAGAAGTTGTGAATAGGGGAAAAATAAACTTGTACAAAATAACTTAATATATAGTAAAAAAAAATAAGGAGATTGCGGATGTGATACTCTTTTCCTACAAAATGTCATATCGTGACCCTATATCAGGATCTCTATTGAAAATGAACCAACTAGTAGATCTATGGAAAGGCGAGATCTTCCCGTATTGTTGGACCCATTACAGTCTTCACCTTATATTTTTTTGAAGGCATCCGTATATAGTTAAACTAACAATATTCATTGTGTAAAGTGTTATTAAATCTGTGAGGAAGAAGTAATACTTCAAGTTTTCAATGTGTTGTTTCATTCTTTTTTTGTAGAGGCAATGTTGTTTTTATGCATGTATCTCTCTATATATTGTAAAAAAATTCTTTCAATTGTCAAAGACACGCGTTTTAGAACACTTGGCAGCTTTTGATTAGTTTTTATTTTACTCAGAGCTGCCACGACATTTAAACACATGGCATCTTCTTGTTGGCCTTGAATTTGCTTGAAATGTCGGGTCATTACATGTTCGGCATAAATTTGGGACATATTTGGTTTAAAAAATAAAAATGGAACTGCATAAGTTGTAATAAATTTAAGATATTAGACCAAATAAATAGCAAAAATTGACAAATTTATTAATTTGTATTGTTGTTGTTGTATAATGTATTGTATTGTTGGTTTAAATATCATGTGTATTTTGATTGTTAATTATATTTTATTTTATCATATAATGATTCAATTAATCGTTAGATAACGACATAAATTCAATTTTATGTAATGAGCAATTTGGTAAGATCATGTCATAATCTTAAAATTTCTTCTTATTCGTCTTCACTTCTAATTTAATAATCTTATTTTATACTTCGTAGTATATTTTTATAGTAGCTCTACCTCATAGTCTATTTTTCTTATAGTGTAAACATTCAATATTTTTTATATATCATATAATGTAATGACGGGGAACACTGCAAATCATCCAAATGTGGTATTCAACAAAATACAATACAATATCTCCCTCTTATTTAATTGTTTTAGGTCGGTCATTTTTTTATAAAGATCATACTTTTGGAGTTTGCTTCAAAAATTAAAGTACCAAAAAAATTATTTTGTTAATATATTGCGTAGTTTCCGAAATATTTTGTATCTATTACTCCAAAAAGTAATGTAAAAAAACACATACTCATTTGAGTTGAATCTTTCAGCAAATGTGATTTTTGTGTTATTATATTTAAAATCATGTTTTTTAAGTTAAAACATAGTTAAGTGACTTTGGCATAAATGAATATATAGATATTAAATGATCACCCAAGAAATTACTTGTGCCTTTCCACTCCTTTCAAAATTTATGTTTTTTTTTATGTTTTTCATCGATTTTTGAGAAAGGTAATTTATGCTCCAACTAAATCTGAATTCACGTTGTAAAGTTTGATAGTGGGGTAAAAACACATTATAAACATGAGGAGTTCATATGTAGAGACATTTAAACTCGAGATAATACTTATCACTCCACCACAATCATTAATTGTTAGTAAAATTGATTTGTGTTTTATTTAAGTGTATGTAAAAGATTATAAATTACAATACTACTAATTGTCTTTATAAGTTATATAATTTCAAGACGTTCAACAAGTTCCCATCCAATTTTCTAGAAAAAATAGTGGCTTAAAGTCTCAAACTTAACACAATAAAGAGTCATACACTAAGCAAATAAAATCTTCAGTTGTCTATCTAAAATTTAAAATTCATTTCCCAAATAGTCGGTCAAATATTTTAAACTGTATGCTAAAGTCATCTTCTCCCCTGTTTTTTTAAACGAAAAATATCACGTTTCTATATAACTATATTTCACTTATAACCTAGCCAGATTTATTTCGAGTTTAGAAGACTTAAAAGAAATGTAGCAACCTGATTGAAACTAAAAATAAAATAAAACTAAAATAAACTCCCACCTGGAAGCCTGTTTGAAATTTAAATAAACCCTAACAACCATGTTGTTTTATAAAAGGAAAACAACAATTTTGGCCCGCCAGTTAGGATGTTATCCTATATAACTTTGATCCTTGTAGTATTCACATATAACTATTAATATATCCATAGTGTATATTTGGTCCTTAAATTTAACGGAAGTTGAGTGCTTAACAAAATTATCATAAAATAGCAAAATGGCCAAAAAGAACGTTGAACTGTTGGGGAGTTTTGGTCTAACAATACACTTGAACTATTAACAATAGGATAAAAATTCCTTTCTTGTTAGCAATTTGGACCAATTAGGACCTTTACGTGTCATAATTCCCCTATGAAAACTCTTTTATTATTATTGATATTGGACTCCACTTTGACAAAAGGTTGTCCTAATTTATTTGGTTTTATAGACAAAAACTATACATATAAGTAAATTAGGATTAAATATGCTTAATTGTATAACAAAGGAAAATAACGGAACATTTTAATAATCTCAAAAAAAATCTCAAACAGAAAAATCTTTTGAAGTCCAAGGAACAGGTGTCACGCCCGGACCCTATACCCAGGACATGGCCGGCACTCGAAGATCATTACTGGCCCCAAGAAAACCTTGGCTTGGCTTATTTAACTTAGAAGAAGACTTTCTCATCTCCGATAAAGAATTTAAAAGCATTCTCATCAAATACCTTAAATAACTGTCTTGGATAAAATGGCACCTAAGTCTCTACGCTTAAATATATGAAGTTATAAAACAAAAGATACTCTAAAATTGACTACTAATTGTCCAACTATATATGAAGACTCTAATAACTTAGATGGATGTTGGGACAGACCTCACAACATCCTAATGACTAATTTAGAAAAGCAAATAAAGGGATGTCCTCTAGAATGCAAGGAGGCTCACCAAGTGACTATGTAGTGCTCAAATGGATCAACGGTGCGCTACGTGCTGATCCTGGTTACCTGCGTCTGCATCATAAAATGAATTAGGCCAACTGACATCACTACATTGAATGTATGATTATGCGAGTTGGAAAGTTATATGACAACTTAAGCTTGAGGGATTAAGATGAACTTACCTTCGCTCTGCTCAACTCAAGAATATACTTTATTCAAAGTATGTGTATAAAGCAATTTAAAACACATGTGATATATATAAAGATTGTAAAACAATAAATCAACTTAGTTTGTTAAACAAATGTTATAACAAACTCAACTTTACTTATATATGAAAGTAATATGACTTTTGTTGGAGATTCTCAAACCAAAAGCCATCACTTTGAGCTTAAGTGATGATACAACGATTTACCTCACGTTTCCCAACGACCATCCTAAATCTTGCCATCAGTATCGGACCTTACTTAACTTAGTGGATCCACTAGCTCAACTTACGTGATCAACTAAAAAGTATGACCCATCAATTCCCATGATGTCTTCATGGTTTCCATGGAGACTTGAATTAATATGAACTCTCATCCACACATTGGTGCTCAATACTACTCCCAAAATATATTTTAGCTCATACTTTTTATAGAAATTCATTCCTTTGGGTTGAGATAATTTACTGAACACTTTATCTTTAAAAAGCTTCTTTTGGAATCAATGTTCCCCTTTTAGTTCAAAACTCTTTTGGAACTCTTAGTTTCCTTTTTACTTAAATGTGAAACATTTGTTAAACCTTTATGGAATACTTAGTCCCCTTATAACTATTGAGAAATGAACTCAACTCTTGCTCTTTACTTAACTTGAACTCTAAGTCTTAAATCAAGCGAACACGTTTGTGAAAGACTTTAACCTTTACTCTTTCTTTAATTCGAAACTTGAGCCTTAAATGGAAGTTAAAACATTTAGACAAGAATCTTGGAAACTTTAAGAAACTTTACTTTAACTTACTTCATAGCTTTAGACTTGACTCCTTAACTCCCTTGACATTGATCTTAACTTTCCTTGAACGGATAATGGATTCAAGGTTTAGATTTGAGTTGTTTGGATGATTTCTAGATATTTAGAAATCTTTTGAAGTAATTAGAATCATTAGGAGATGTTAATGTACCTTGGAAGAACTTACAAGAGCTAAACTATGAAAACAAGACGAAAAATGTCGGGTTAGGCATACTAGTGGCGCGGCAGCAACTTCAGTTAACTGAGGCCGGTTTCAAGCGCACCATTGCCAGGCATTGATTGACTGAGGCCAATTTCTGGCACACTGCATGCACACCGCCGCTGACCTTATCAAGGTACGCCTGACGAATTCTTCAACACGCTTTTCATCTCCAAACACCCCAAAATTTCCTAGTACTTTCACTAAATGATTGGGACTATTGGTACTAATAATAACCACTGAAGTATATTTTAAGAAACAAGAATCAAATCAACAATGGCAGCCAACAATTCAATCAACAAAAAATCACACTTCCCGTCAAGGATTTAACTCCTGACATGTAATCAATCCATAAATTCGATGAATTGAAACAAATTGGCGTGTGGGTGAATTAACCCAACAAAAAGATCCCACATACCTCTATAGGGATCACCCTTGAAGAAATCCACGCAACGATATTGGCGTTCTTGGACAATTCTTGATCTTCCTCTTCTTTTCTCTTTTCTCCCAACCCCTGAGCGTTCTCAACTTTGCTAAACTGTTTGGGACTTGGTTTTACCTCTAATAAACCCTTAAAATTATTTAGGAATTACTAAGGTGAAAAGACAACTTTTCCCTTACTAAAATCCAGATTGGACTTTCCTCAGTTCAAAAGCCTAAATTCCAAAAACCATATCTCCATCTTATGATGTCGGATTTTCTCAAACTTGGCGGCATTGGAAAAATCTTCCCAAGAGATTTATAGCCATATAAAGAACTCATCTAAACTCTTCCTGAGATGAAGTTATGGCCGGTTGAAAATGAACGAAACTCACTTTTGAAAGCTAGAAATTTCCAGATTTCCCTATTTATTTCCAAAAATGATTTTTCTTGGTTTCTTAGATTATTCTTAGTTATTTCAAGTTAAAAATATTACAATATATCCCCTTGGGAACATTTGTCCTCGAATGAGAATTCTTTCACTAAGCTAAGGTAGTAACATCATTTCAGCACTCAACAACCAAAAGCAAGTAATAACATGCTTACACATAGTCTTATAAAGTGTTAAGAGTCTAATTCAGTACCTTGATCTGCATTCTTTCCGGATCGAAAGAGATGTGGATATCTCTTCTTCATATCCTCCTCAGCTTTCCAAGTTGCTTCCTCAACGAATTGGTTCCTCCACAGGACCTTGACTGAAGCAAATTCTTTTGTCCTCATCTTGCAAACTTGACGATCCAAAATCTAAACTGAAACTTCCTCATAGGATAAGTTATCCTTAATCCCAACATTATCAGTTTTTACTATCAATGAAGGATCACCCAAGCACTTCTTCAACATAGAAATGTAGAATACCGGATGAACCGCTGCTAACTCTTGGGGTAACTCCAATTCATAGGCCACATTGCCCACTCTTTTGGAGATTCAATAAGTTCTAATACACCCAGGACTATGTTTCCCCTTCTTAGCAAACCTCATAACAGCTTTCATGGGTGAAACCTTAAGATACACCCAATAATCTACCTCAAACTCTAATGGCCTTCTTCTAACATTGGTGTAGGACTTTTGGAAACTTTTGTCTCGTCTTCAATCTTTATTAAATAACTTTCACCTTCTCCATAGCTTGGTGAACTAGATATGGTCTTATCAACCCTGCTTCACCAACTTCAAACCACCCAACAGGAGATTTGCATCTTTTACCAAAAAGAGCCTCATATGGAGTTATTTGGATGCTCGAATGGTAGATGTTGTTGTAAGAGAACTCAATGAGAGGTATGTGATCATACCAATTCCCTTTGAAATTGGTCAGTCAAGATCTCAACATATCCTCCAATATCTGAATAGTATGTTCTTCTTGTCCATCCGTTCAAACATGAAAAGCAGTACTTAGGTTCACTTGTATACCCAAACCTTTTTAGAAAGATTTCCGGAAGTGTATAGTAAATTATGCACCTCTATCTGATATAATGGAGACCAAAACTCCATGAAGTCTTACCACCTCTTAAAGGAACAACTTAGCATAATCCTCGGCCGAATAGGTACTCTTTATCGGAAAGAAATGGGTTGATTTTGTCATTCTGTCAACAATCACCCAAATAGAATCATGTTGCCTTCGAGATCTTGGCAAGCCTATGATGAAGTTTATATAAATCATCTCCCACTTCCATTCCAGAAGTTCAATATTCTAAGTTAAACCTTCAGAGCTTAGGTGTTCTACTTTCACTTGCTGAAAATTTGTGCACTTGGCGACAAACTCAACAACGTCTTTCTTCATGCCTTCCCACCAATATACCTTTCTCAATCGCGGTACATCTTGGTGGAACCCGGATAAATGGAATACATGGACATATGAGCCTCCTCCAAGATCCTCTCTTGGAGTCCATCCACCTTAGGTACAAATAATCTGCCTTGGTACTTCAGCACACCATCTCCCCCTTGTTCAAAAGCCAAAACACTTTGCTTATGGACATTTGCCTTCAAATCAAGCAAAATGGGATCTTAGTCTTGCTTTTCTTTCACCTCTCACAATAATGAAGACTCAACTACATTGGTCACCACTATTCCTCCTTCTGTAGAATCCATAAGTTTGACTCCCAAACGTGTCAGTCTATTCACATATTTTGCTAACTCCCTCTTTCCTTCTTCAACATGGGAAGTTCTTCCTATAGACAACCAGCTTAAGACATCAGCAACCACATTAGCCTTACCTGCGTGGTAAAGAATACTCATGTCATAATCCTTGAGTAATTCTAAGCACCTCTTTTGTCTAAGATTGAATTCTTTCTAGTGAACACATATTGAAGGCTTTTGTGGTCATTTAATATGTCAACATGAACACAATACAAGTAGTTGTTCCATATCTTCAAAGCAAACACTATTGCAGTCAATTCTAAGTCATGAGTCGGATAATCCTTCTCATGAATCTTCAACTCTCTACAGGCATAAGCTATAACCTTGTCATTTCGCATCAATACATAGCCAAGCGAACTTTTGATGCATCAGAATACACCACAAAACCTTGAGTACCCTTTGGTAAGGTCAAAACCGAAGCGGTAGTCAACTCTTGAAAACTTTTCTCATAAGCTTCAGACCATTGAAACGTGACTGTATTCTGTGTTAGCTTGGTTAAAGTAAAGGAGATAGATGAAAATCCTTCAACAAATATCCTATAATAGCTAGCCAAACCCAAGAACTCCTTATGCCTGTTGGAGATGTGGGTCTAGGCCAACTCTGAACTTCCTCTATCTTCTGAGTGTCGACTCTAATTCCATCACCAAAAACTATGTGGCCTAAGAATGCCATAGACTTAATACAAAACTCTCACTTGGAGAACTTGGCATATAGCTCCTTATCTTTCAAGGTCTGAAGAACAGTCCTTAGGTGACTAGCATGATCTTCTTCATTCCTTGAATAAAAAAATATGTCATCAATGAAGACGATTACAAACATATCTAAATAAGGTTTGAAAAAAGTTTTTCATAAGATCCATGAACGTTGCAGACGCATTTGTCAAGCCAAAGGATATAACCAAAATTTCATAATGCCCATACCTTAATCTAAAAGTTATCTTGGAAATATCACATTCCCTTACTTTCAACTGATGATAGTCTAATGTAAGCTCAATCTTGGAAAAAAGAAACACCTTCAAATTGATCAAAAAGATCATCTATCCTTCGAATAGGATACTTATTATTAATGATCACCTTATTCAATTGGAGGTAGTCTATACACATTCTAAGGGACCCATCTTTCTTCCTTACAAACAAGACCGGAGCACCCCAAGGTGAGACACTTGCCTAACAAATATTTCAATTTTTCTTTTAGCTCTTTCAACTCTGCTGGTGTGATTCTGTATGGAGGAATAGATATAGGACAAGTATATGGGGTGATATTTATGATGAAGTCTATCTCTCTTTCGGGAAGGACTCCGGGTAGATCATTCGGAAAGACTTCTGCAAACTCACTAATTATAGATATTATTTGAAAAAAATGTACATCAACACTTGACTTATTAACTCGTACTAAGTGATACATACAACCCTTTGAAACTAAATTCCTTGCCTTTAGATACGAAATGAAACGACCCTTAGTAACATCCGAACTACTAGTACAGTCTATGACTGGATTTTTACGAATTTGAAACTTGACAACTCGAGTTCTACAGTCTATTGATGCATAACAGTCATAGATCCATTCCATACCTAGAATGACATCAAAATCTACTATACATTTAACTCTACTAGATCAGCCATGGTGCTCTTGTGATTGACGGAAACAGCACAATCATGGTAGACTCTTTCCGCTATAGTAGACTCCCCAACAGGTGTAGAAACACAAAAGGGTTCACCAAGTTAGGAAGAATCTCAAAATAATTTACAACATAAGGAGTAACAAAGAATAAACTTGCTCCTGGTTCTAACAAAGCATAAACATCAAAAGTAAAGACTTTAATCGCAGCCATAATAACAACTGGAAAGTTCTCTATCTCTTGGCGAATAGTGATTACATAGAGACGGTTTGCCCCTCCGCCTGTACCAGAAGTGTCTCCTCTAGGTACAGCTCTGTCTGGTGGAGCGAGTGATGAAGATTGAGCTCTATTTCCTGAATTTCCACCACCTTGCTTATTCTTAGGGCACTCCCTCATGAAGTGACCCTCTTGACCACATTTGAAACAACCTGTCTAGCCATCACGACATTTACCTGGGTGGGTTCTACCACATTTATCACATGCAAAAATCCTACTACTTCCTTGTGCCACACTACCTTGGTATTGGGCTGGTCTAGCCTTGAAGTTTTGTGAATTCTGGAAATTATACTCACCTCTAATTCTGGCTGCAAGTGCACTAGCAGACGATGGTGCATGCCTAGTTTCTTTCTGAAATTATGGTCAACTTGAACCACCTTTCTGCTACACAGACTCATACCCAGTCTTTGCTTTCTTGTTTCTATATTCCTCTATGTCCCTCAGTTTCTCCTTTTCAACTTGGTGCACATAAACCATAAGCCTTGATATGTCCATGTCACCAATCAACATTGCAGCCATACCTTCCTTGCTTGAACCATGACCAAAACCAGCGACAAACAACAACTTCAACCCATACCCATGAACACTCATGGAGTCCCGTTTCAAACTGAGGAACTCCCGAACCTTTTCTTCCTTCAGTTCTCGAGGAAAGAACCTTCCTAAGAAGGCTTCTTCAAAGAAATCCCAACTTGGATGTGGTGCGTCCTAAGCTCTTACCTCTTTCCATTGGTCAAACCAGGCTATGGCCACACCCTTTAGTTTATATGCAATTAATTCAACCATCTCAGTATTAACCACACGCATCACCTCAAACACTTTCTTCAATTCTTCCACAAAGTTCTCCTGGTCATCAGTAGTGCTTGATCCGGTGAAGCTAGGAGGATTCATTCTCAGAAACTCACAAACCCACGAGGTGTCAGCCCCTTTCTGTCGAGCTCCTTTCTGCTTCCCTACTTGGTTGGTTACTACTTGACTTAGCATCTATATAGTTTTACAGAATTCGATGTTAGTTTTACAGAATTCGATGTTGGTAACCTATGCAGAAGGGAAAGGTTATAGCTTATTCCTACACACATTTGAAAGTACATTAGAAGAATTATCCAACACATGACTTAGAATTGGTTGTTATAGTTTTTTATTTAAATATATGGCGGCACTACTTGAACGGTGTTCAATTTGATATACTCACTGACTACAAAACCTTACAATATGTGTTCACCTCGAAAGACCAATAACTCAAAGATTATGACTTGAGTATTCTTTACCACCCAGGTAAGGCTAATGTTGTTGCTAATTTGTTAAGCAGGTTATCTATGGGGAATACCGCCCATGTTAAGGGAGAAAAGAGGGAGTTAGCCGAAGATGTGCACAGACTTGCACGCCTGGGAGTCAGACTTATGGATTTCATAAAAAGAGGAATAGTGGTGACAAACGGGGCTGAATCATCTCTAGTGTTAGAGGTGAAAGTAAAACAATACCACGACCCTATTTTGCTTGAATTGAAGTAAAATGTTCATAAGCAAGGATTATTATCTTTCAACAAGGTGGAGATGGTGTGCTGAAGTATCAGGCTAGGTTATCTGTACCTATGGTGGATGGGCTGCAAGAGAGGATCAGGGATGAATCTCATAGCTCTAATTATTCTATTCATCCGGGCTCCACAAACGATTTAAGAGAAATATATTAGTGGGAAGGAAACAACAGGGGCATTGCTGAGTTTGTTGCCAAGTGCATGAATTGTCAACAAGTGAAAATGGAGCACCAAAGGCCTGGTGGGTTGGCTCAAAAAATAGAACTTCCGGAATAAAAGTGGGAGATAATTAATATGGACTTCACCACAAGATTACCGAGGTCTCACGGGCAGCATGATTCCATTTGGGAGATCATCGATAGAATGACAAAATCAGCCCATTTTTTTGGTAAAGACTACCCATTTGGCAGAAGATTATGCTAAGTTGTACATTCAAGAAGTGGTAAGACTTTATGGAGTTCTAGTATCCATCATTTCATATAGAGATGCAAACTGCATGATTCTGGAAATTTTTCCAGGAAGGTTTGGGTTCAAAGGTGAACTTATGTACTGATTTTCATCCGCAAATGGATGGGCAATCTAAGCGTACTATACAGACCTTAGAAGATATGTTGAGGGCTTGCGTGACTGATTTTAAGGGGAATTGGGATGACCACCTACCTCTCATTGAGTTTGCTTGCAACAAAAGTTATCACTCTAGCATCTAAATGGCTCTGTATAAAGCTCTTTATGTGAGAAGATGCAGATCATCTATTGGATGGTTTGAGGTTGGTGAAGTAGGATTGATAGGACCAGATATTGTTCACCAAGCTATGGATAAGGTGAAGGTGATTCAAGAGAGATTGAAAACGGCACAGTGTCGTCAAAAATCCTACACATATGTTAGCAGAAGGCCGTTAGAGTTCAAAGTAGATGATTGGGTATATCTGAAAGTTTCACCCATAAAGGGTGTTATGAGGTTTGGTAAAAGGGAAACTTAGTCCCAGTATAGTGGACCTTATAGAATATCCTAGAGAATTGGCAATGTAGCTTATGAGTTGGAGCTACCACAAGAGGTAGCAGCGGTTCATCCGTATTTCATATCTCCATGTTGAAGAATTACATGGGTGATACTTCATTGATAATTTAAACTAAGAATGTTGGGGTCAAAGATAAATTGTCTTATGAGAAGATTCCGATTGAGATTCTAGATTGTCAAGTTCGCAAGTTGAGAACAAAACAGGTAGCCTCAGTTAAGTTCCTTTGGAGGAACCAATTTGTTGAACACGCTACTTTGGAATCTGAAGAGGATATGAAGAAAAGATATTCACATCTCTTTGAATACAGAGGCAATGTGTAACACTCCAAAAGTCCAAGACCTAACCTAGAGCCTCACATGTTGGTATAAGGTTAGTAACACTATTTTAGGACCTAAAATAATGTTTTTAAGTCATTTAGGAAGTTTTAGAGTCAAGACGTCAAGAAACGTCAGTGACGTCCGGAGACTAGTGAAGTAGGTGCTAGTGTGCTTTAGCCTCTTTCACGGGGTTTTAAGAGTCGTAATTTGATGAAATTCGGTGGAAAGTTGTTAAACATGTACTACAGTGTGTTTAGGGTCAAAACGTCAGGGTACGACTCCCCAAGGACCATCCTAAGGGTCCTTGGAGAGGACCCTTGCATGTGACCAGAATCTGCAAAAACTAGGCACTATTGGCAGTGGCTACCTACAATTGCAGGCGATGGACCGTTGGATAAGTGATGGGTCATTGATGCCTACGTAGTCCTATACTTATCCATTTTCCAAAAATTTCCAAAATACATACTCTCTGAACTTACCTACGGATGTGAAGCACAGAGGGTGAAGGAGGCGTCAACTGACCTAAGGATCGTATGTCGGGGTCTCGTAGGTCAGGCTTGTAATTTCACTGTCCCATTCTAATTTAAGTAAATTAATTAGGGCTTTAATCAGGGGTTAAGGGTGGTTAATTAAGTTAGTTAAGTGATTTTATAAGCAACCTTTAGTCTACACCCAACTTAACACCCCACAATTCCCAAACTTAAATCACTCTATCTTCTCTCTACTTTCTCTCTCCCAAAGAAACTCCACAGAAGACCAAGGTCAAAGGGTTCTAGGGCATCAAGACTTCACTTTCATGCTTCAATATTCAAGGGTTAACAAGGTATGGGAACCTTTCACCTTTGATATTTCTTTCCCCAAATGGTTTTTTCAAGATTGGTTTCAAATAAATGAATTGCATATGGGTTTCTTTCTAATCCAAAATTGATCTTCCAAATTGTATTGTTCTTGATTTATAATGATTATAATGGTTATATTATGATGTATTATTATTCAATTGTGGTAGTTATTGATGTTAAACCTAGTATGAGGAAGAGGTGATGAATTGACCCCAATTCCCTAACCCTAGGTTATGAGCTCATGTTGAATTGATTAGGATTGATGCAATTGACTTGATGGTTGTGTTAATTACTATTATAATGATTCTATCACACATATGGATGGATGAGTTTAGTTGGCTGATGGTAACACCATGGATTATGGTTTTTGAAGGATAATTGGTAAGACTTTGTGATCTCAAACCTTTACTTCAATTGTGATGGCTTGGACTTGGTGATAAAGTTCAATTGAAGTGTATTTTGTGATGAGATTAAGTAGTTTTTGGTATGATGATGCAATTTAAATTTCTTTATTATGTGAATTGTGAGATTATGATTAAGATGTAAGGATATAAGGTTGGTTGTGAAATACCTATGTGCCTTATTATGACATGATGATGATAATGTATTAATCTCACATATGAGGGTTGTATTGAAAGGATGTTCTCATGCAATTCCTAATGAGATAATGAATATGAATATACAAGGGCTTAGTCTCCTATGACCTAATCTAAGTTATGATTGTTAAAAGATGATCTAAAGAAATTTCAAAAGGGACTCTAGCTAGCACCGATTTAACTAGTAGTGAGGAGTGTCCCTTCCCAATGTGGGAAGGTAGGTTCACTATTGTACTCATGAGATGGAGACTATAAATAAATGAGCTTAAAGGGGGTCCCAAACATATCTCCTAATTCTTGAACTATGTTGCCTTCATAGGAATACTAGCTAGTGGATCCACCTAGAATGTTATGTTCAAGTTTTGGTACTACCTTGGCAAGTAGACCACCTTCTTTCGGTGTAGGGTTTCATGACACTGGATTCCACATTTAGCTCATGTGTTCTATGTCGGTTAAGTCAAGTGTTCCCGAAAGTAAAATGAAGTAATAAAGTGAACACTAACTAGGGTGACTTAAGGGGTTTGACTTAGTCAAGGTAGGGGTATGGGACTCTATCTATACATTGCACTAGTTGTCCTTGAGGGGAGTCCTAGAAGGTTGTTATTATGTCTTATAGAGTAAATGGTATGCATATATTTACTTTACATGTTGATGATCTTATATGATGTTTGTTTCATTTATGAACATGCTATTGGTCTATATTGTTAAATATGATCATGACTACTCTTAATGCTATGTTATGTGAGGTTAGGAATTGCTTATGTTCTTTTGTTTGGTTTACTTGGTTGATTAAGGTAATGGGGCTTTACTTAGTCATTGCACTTAAAGACTTGATGGTGGGTTACGAGTAAGGGTCTTGCATATGTTGTAATGTTATGAACTCTTATACATTCTTTATTGTTATAACATCATATTGGAGTTGTTTTTATTATGTACTCAAATATGCTATGATACATGTTGACTTGGTTATATTTGATGATGTTGGTCTTGTTTTGTATATGGTCTTGTCTTAAGGAATATGTGATTATTAGCTTATATGGGTTCTTGGTTCTGCATAAGGGTTTTCGAAGTAACTTAGCATGGTTTTGAACAAATGTCTCCTTTAGAATGATTTCAAATGTTTTATGTGTATGTTTCCATACTTAGTACAATTGGTGTACTAACCCATATTTCTATGTTTCTACAGTTATATAGGTTCCGGTCGTTGAGCTTCTAAAGGTCCATTTGAAGATAACTTGGATTCTCGTTCTCCAAGTTTGGTAGGTCCTCACCTTCCGAGGACGGTGTCACTATCTAGCTATTTGATGTTGTTATAGCGTAAGAAATTTCATTCTTTCTCTTTCATTTGAAGACTATTATTATATAGGCCTATATGTGGCTATTGTTGCAATGAAGCTTGGGTTATGCCCGAATGTTGTAGTCGTTCTAGATGGTTTAAATGTGAGACATTCCTATTACGCTATCTTTGTATATTGTGTATGTAGCTTAAAAGTAGAAGCCTATGTAAGCTTCCTATGCGAGGAGTCTATGTAAACTCCCTATGTACATATAATGTGTAAGGGAGAGGTCTATGTAAACCTCACTATATAGATGTATACGAAAAGTTTTAGTTTTTCCACATTTTAACCTGTGATATGCAATGACTAATGCTAAGAGAATAGTCTTAGTCCTCTCTGAGGATGATGACGCTGGTTACGTCTAGTGGGTGCACTCCGGATGTGACACGATGCAGATCAAGGTATTAATTCTCTTCATAGTACTATATAAGCTATAAGTAATCATGTTGTTACTTGTTTTTCATTGTTGAGTGTTCAAATTGAGGTTACTATTCTTCGCTTACCGAAAGAAATCTCATTCGCGGATGAATTTCCAAGGGCGAGATATTGTAACATCTTGCAACTTGAAATAGCTAAAAATATGCTAAGAAACTAAAATTATCCTTCTAAAAAGAAAAGTGAAAAATCTCAAAAATTTTCTACATTAAGAAAGTGAGTTTTGGTTATTTTCAAACGTCCATAACTTCTAACTCAAGATGAGTTAGAGGTGCTTTTGAATATAGGTGGAAAGATGTTGGAATAATCTTTCCAACTCCACATATTTTGTGAAATTTTGATATTGTATGAGTGAGTTATGCCTTTCGTAAGTTGGACTGTTGGATTGAGGAAATTTCCTATCCGGATTTAGGGAAGGGCAAACTAGTCTTTTCACCAATTTATTTCCTATTTCATTTTAGGGGTAAAAACAATTCTTAGAACAGTTTAAAAAAGTTAGAATTACGTTTAGGGCTTGGAGAAGAAATAAAAGAAGAAAGAAAGGGAGAGAAGTCAAGGATTCGGCAAGAACGTCAAGCTTTGTAAATGGAATTCATTGGAGGTGATCCCTATCAAGATATGTGAGATCATTTAGTGTTGGGCTAGTTCACCCACACACGAAAATTGTTTCAATCTATTGATATTCGAGTTGGTTGAATGATAAAAAGTGAAGTTCTTGAAGAACATTGTTGAATTCTTATTGATTAAGTTGGTGAATGCCTAGTGTTTATTTGATTCGTGTTTCCAGGTTGTTTTTTGAGTTAATCTATTGGACATTGAGGGTACGAATGATCCTAAGTGTATAGGGAAAGAACTAGGGAAGTTTAGAGGGTTTAGAGATGAAAAATGGAGGGTAAAAGTCAAGAGAACTTGTCCGTAGGGACTTGGGGTACCGCGCCAGCCAATTCACCCACACTTGACCTCTGAAGTTTGGGCCTGGCGCCCCACGCCTCTTAAAGTGCCAAGCACGCCAGTTCACCCCATTCTTTTCCCACCTTTTCGTACTACTTCCTAATTGATGTACCCATATTTCCTAGTTGATTCTAACACTCTAAGGTACATATAAACATCATGAAATCATCCATAAACATGAGATCATGAACCTTGAATCCATAATACAATTCAAGAAAAATTAAGATAAAAGTCAAATAAGTTAAGAGTCAAGTCTACAAGTTAAGAAGCAAGTCAAGGTAAAGTTCTTAGTAGTTCAGACGGGTCTTTAACAACGTTTTTAACTTTGTTTTAAGACTCACGTTTCAAGCTATGTAAACAGTAAAGAGTTGAAGTTCTTCCTTTAAAAATATACGGGGACTCTGTATTCCCAAAGAAGTTTAAACGAAATGCTTTTCACATTTGAACAAGAACAGAAATTGAGATTTCAAAGAGACTTCAAGCTAGTTTTCAGAAAAGAGTAGCTTTTTTAAAATGAATCAAGTAGGGAAATTGAGATTTCCAAGATATACTTTGATCTAAGTTTTGAGTACAAATCTCAAATTACATAAGAAGTATGTTTTACAAATATAAGAGCGAGTATATTTTGGAGTAGTATTGACCATCGAATTAGGGATGAGCATGAATTTAGATAAGTCACATCTCCATAAAACTATGTAGCCACCATGGGTAAAAAAGGGTCATACCTTTTAAATGAACCCTTTTCACAATAGACTAGTGGATTCATTAGGCAGTTCAGGTCTTATACCTTTGACAAGGCATGGGATGCGCTATCACCGTGAGGTAGATCGTTGTATCATCACTATAGCTCGTAAGTGATAGATGTCAATTGGAGAAACTCCCACAGAAGTTAAATGTATTTAAACATATACATTAGTTTATTTGTATTTTCAAATACATATCAGAGTTAATTGAATCCTTGTATACTTTCAGAGTTTACATCATATTTTCAAAGAGCTTTTATTTATATTACACTTACTTTTAAATTGCTTTATATTAAAATGAGTTAGTTATATTGATTTATGTGATTTATGAGTTCAGCAGAGACAAGGTAAGTATTCCTTCTTAATATCTTCAAGCTTAATTTGTTTTAGAATTCCAACTCGCATACTCGTACATTCAATGTACTGATGCAAGTTGACCTACTTCGTATCATAATGCAGAAGCAGGTAACTAGGTTCAGCATTTGGCGTGTCGTTGATCTAGTGAGAATCTCAGAGTCTGTTGGTGATCCTCTCTTCATTCCGGAGGACATCTTTATCATACATTTATTGATTTTTGTTTTCAGTTGTTAGGATAATTGGGGGTCCTTTCCTAACATCCCTCTTTATTTTAAAGGCTTCATAGACAGATAGTGTTAGTTTCTTTAGTCTTTTCATTTCACTTGTAAATGATTAAGACTTATATTGTCATTTTGGCTAAGTATTAATTTTAAGTTATTTCTTTGAGTTATCTCTTGTGTTTAAGTCTTCCGCTGAGTAGGTAAGTCAGGCCAAGGGTCCGCTCGAGGCCAGCAATGGTCTTCGAGTGCCACTCCCGCCCAGGGTGTAGGCTCGGGGCTTGACATAATTCTTAGATAAAAACATAAATTCAAATTTATGTAATGGACAATTTGGTATGATCATGTCATAATATTAATATTTCGTCTTATTCGTCTTTACTTATAAGTTAATAATCTTATTTTTTTTCTTTGTAGCATATTTTTAGTTTATTCTTTATAGTATATTTTTATAGTAGCTCTACCTCGTAGCATACTTTTCTTGTAGGTTAATCATTCAATATTTTGTATGTATCACATAATGTAATAACGAAGAACAATACAATCCATCCAAATATTGTATTCAACAAAATACAATACAATATATCCCTCTTATTTAATTTTTTTAATATACCACTAGACACTCTGTCTAGTGGTGTTTATTAATATAAAAAATACAAAAATCCTCAATTGGGGTAAGTACAAGCAAGGGGAGCTAGGCCTTACCTTACCAATCCTAATAAGGTTATGGGCCTCTACTTATTAACAAGCATGAAGTAAAAAAGAATTAGATAGAACGAGGTATTCTACTACCATCATTGAGTTAGTTACATACTCTATGATGATATCATAAATGAGGAAACTAAAATAATGCAAAAAATAAAGAATTCAAGAAGAAAGTTATGTTATCAACCTCAAACTTCCTTTTACAAATGTATGAATAAGAAAAATAGGTTGCCCGTCTAAAGTAACCAGGATTATTTTCTTCTTGTCTTCTTCTTCAAATCAACCCAACAATACTTGATAATTCATCACTTTTTCTTGGGTTTATTGGATATTTTTATATCTATTGACACTGTCATATGATTTTTCTTTGTCAGTCACATAGGTAGTTGCCTTGGAACAAACTCCACAGTCACTTTACCATCCCAACTATGTATGTTACCTACCATGTCTTTCTTTTTCTTTTGTTACTTCCACTTCTATGATGCCTAGCTGACATATCCCCATCCCTAGCGACTTTATCAAAATATTCGTCTAGTATATTATTTTCCTCATCCTCATCAAAAGAATCATTGCCCTAATAAATAGCATAAGCATTAGTGGTATAAACTTAAGATGCTAAGGCCTCTACTTCATTCTTCTTGCAATCACACATTAAGGAGATATAGATTGTGACTTAATTTCCATTCAAATAGGAGGCAAGACCTGCACTTCTTCATCAACCAAATCAGCCTACCTAGGAGCACTCCTCTCTCCCTGATTTTCCTTTGAAATTATCAAATTATTTGTGAGATTAGCTTGAGGAAGTGATGACATACCTTTCACCAAATTTTTGTCATTCCCTTTGGACAAAATGAGATGTCAAGATTCACCTTGAAGTTCCAAAAATGACTTCAAAGATTGGGTAGGGACCTCGTGATTTGAGGTTTCAAAGTGATTATGGGTGGCTTGATCGCTAAATTGGATTTGAGTGCCATGGAAGCCTTACGTTCTTGAATAATCTTACTTACTTCAGGATTATAAATGTGTAACATTGCAACATAATAGGGGGACAGCAAGTCATGCCTAAGATTATATCAAAATCAGACATATCCAAATCACCAAATTAGCCAAAGTCTAAAAACCCATAAATAAGGTAGGACTAGAATGATAAACATGGCTGACTATGTCCGACTCTCCAATTGAGGTAGAAACATGGATGTGGGAACCAAGTATATCAAATTTCATGTTAAACTCCTAAGTAAATCGCACAGACACATAATAATAAGTAGAACTTGGATGGAATAACACATTAGCATCCGGTCACAGAGAAGAATAGTACTTGTGATCACTGCATCAGAAGACTGCCTCGTTCTTGCCCAGAAAGGCATAACACTGAGCTTTTTCATCATGACGGGCGACTTCCCTGCTTGGATTCACTATACCTCTGCCTTTGTTACTATTTCCCCTACCTCCACAGCCTCACTGATTTCCTCCTCACCCTTGTAGACGCCCTCGACCATTAATACAATTTTTGTGGGTACCATGCTTTAGTCTACTGCTGCGCGGAATCCATCATGCACCACCAGTGGGACAATCTCTCTTCATATGCATAGCTTCTCCACAATCATAAAAAGTGTTATGAAAAGATGACCTGCTGCCCGCCGAAGGTGTGGCTTCCTAGCTTTCCTGAATCAAATTATGAGGTGGATTTCCTGAGTAATTCCCTATAAACGCGGGCCTAGCAGACTGAATTGGATGGTTCGGCCTCCCTGAACTTATAGAGTAAGAACCCTGAAAGTTACCTAAACTATTGGGTTTCTTAGCCAATACCTTAGCATGACCGTCTTGACTCACTCCCTCCCCTTTCTTCACAAAATTCGTTACCTCATTGAATGAAGCTCTTTTCTGCAGAGGTCATGTGAACAAACAATACCTACAACTTAGAATTTAGTCCCTTAAAAATAGGTGGATCCTTTCATCCTCAGTAGTCACCAATTTCGTAGAATATCTCAACAGAGCATGAAATTTAGCCTCATAAGCAGCCACAAACATACCACTTTGCTCCAAAGTCTCGAATTAATCTTTCGGGGCACATGTTTTTCCAAGAACAAAGCATGAAATTGGGTCCAAGTGAGTGGGGGTGAGGTTGAAGATCTGCATTCCACATTCTCTCCACCACTGCTTAGCCTAACCTTGAAGATAAAAAGTCACAAACTCTGTTCTTGGACAATTCCCAACTTATGAAGCCTCTCATCTTACAGTACTCTTTGCTGCAAGTTCCTCTCTATTTGTTCAAATCCTTGTCTAATTGATATTCTACACAACCTAGTAATTTACTTATTTTAATTTTTTTCCTAAGTGTGAAACAAGTTGCCTAACGTACTTCAACAAAGCAGTAAGGGCAGTAAGTAAAAACACAATAATTTTACGTGGAAACACCCGGCATAAAAGGTGTAAAAACCACGACCTCTACCCTTACAAGATTTAACTCTAACTTCACTAAATCAACTACGATCCTCCTCAAAAGATAGATTACAAACTTTGCAACCTACCTTAACTTCAAGTTATGGATTTGAACTACACCTCTTGTAATCCTAGGAACTAACTCTAATTCCTAACCTTCGACACAAACCTCCCAAGGTATGTGTTCCCAACTCTTCGAGTTATCATAACCCAAAGAAAACACTCCTAATTCAGTTATATAACTCACTAAACTAAGATTAAATCAAGACCCATTCACAAAAAAAAATCCTAACACATAAACTTTGTAAAGGATTAGGTTTTCCAAATGTGTTCCTTCAGTTCATTGGTAGCACTTGTGAAGTCAATTTCTCAATTGCTATTTTTGCTCTGTAAGTGCACAAGTATTCTAAACAACTTCACTTCTATTTAAGCACAATTTTTCATAGAGTTAGTGTTTACTTCAAACTCCTTATTGACTTGAACTCTCTTGGGTTGACTTAGAGTTCTACTTCAAGTAAGGCTCCTTCTTCAATTCAAACTCCTAGCTTCTTTGGACTTCTTCTTCAAATTACATTCATTGATTCTTTTGTATTGTAGTCGAACTCCAACACTTCAATTCAGCGGAAACTTGAAGAGTCCAACTTTAAGTGAGACTCCTTCTTCAATTAAAAATACTTGCCTCTTTAGACTCCTTCTTCAAATTAAACTCATTGATTCTTTCTCTTCGATTCATCGGATGTTTATTTCCGTGGGGTTTCTCGCGAAGTTAAAATTATTCATTCCTTTATTTCAGACGTGTTTCTTCTTTCTTTGTCAATTATTAAAACTGCATAAATCCCAACACTAGCATTATTGCTAATTAGCCATCAACGTCCTCACACGTATTCATAGCAATTGAAACTACAATTTCCTTGGCTTGATGTACCGATTTTTCAACATGTAGGGGGACCTCATTTAAAGATTTGTGATTAGAATTCCCAATTCCATAAATGATGACTTGCTGCATCAAATATAGATTATTTGACCTCAGATGTTGTGATATTTTTATAGGTCTCCCAAAAACTCTATCACCTCAAGTTTTGCTCGTATCACCTCGATTTCCAAGATCCAAATCATTCTCAATCGTCTGAGCAGAATTTCATTTGGTAAAATTGAAGCAATTATTATTTTTATCACTAATAATAACCTTTTTTAGGTACACCAAAAAATTGACAATGATCCACTAGATTTCATAAGAAAGGTAGGTGTTGATCAAATTTATGTGCAATTTTTACAAATTACAATTCAGATTCGATGACTACTTTTTGACCTGTATATGATTGTAATAAGGTGGAGGCTACAATTTCTTAGAAACAAGACAAAATTGTAGAGCATGAAATATTTTGAACCAATAAGAGACACTTAAATTATGTGTTGTGACATACTAAAAAAAACTTTTATCAAGTTGAATACTTGATAGATTAAAAAAATACATAATTAAAATTGTTTGAATATTACTTTTGAAATTCATTTGTTAGCAATATTTCAACATGATGTACGTTCGACTGATAATAATCTTGATTGAATAGGCTCACCGTCCATTGATTTGAGCTTTTATATTTTCTCTTTAACTACTATGCAAGTACAATGATCATGTACTGGTCATCTTAAGGAAGACATAAATTGATCAAATTTCTCTATTATTTTTTCAAAACACTACTCTCATTAGATAACAACTTCTAAATAGGCATGCAAATGTGAAAGGGTGGAGACTACAATTTCTTGAAAAAAAATGAAAAACTTAAGACAAGAACTACTTTGAAATCACATTTGACATTTAAATTATGAGTTATGACGTATTAAACAAAAGAAACTTTTATCAAATTGCATACTTAATATATTATAGGAATTGCATAATTGAAGTTATTGGTTTGAGCTTGTATATTTCTCTTCAATTTTGTGCAACTCATCACACACTAATTATAATATTTTCAATGTTCTTGTACTAATTAAGCATGAGATATATGGGCAACATACATGTTCAAGTGTATATATATCGCTATAACAACTCCACACAATTTTGCATGGAACACACGTGCCCAGGATTAGTTACTAATAAGCAACAATCTTCATTGGACTCCATTGGAATGTACCCAAAAAGGCAGAAAACTTTTTCACACATCAAAAGTTTTTTTTTTGCTCGTTTTATGGGGACTGATGAACTAATCTCACAAGATTCCTCATAAACATCTTCACTAGCCTCCATTAACATCTTTTCCTAACAAAAGTAACAATGTCATATACAAATGAAAAAAACAAAAAAAGATGCCAAAATCATGAAATTCAGCATTTTTTAAAAATAAACCCAAACATGAAATTCACTATTCTATAAAAAAAATTATATTTAAACTGTAAACTACATTCACAATTCTTATAAATAAGGAATCATTTACCACAATAGAATTAAAAAACGAGGAAGAGTATTTCAAGGGATTAATCACAAACCCTATCCCTAAATTTCAATGAAAAGAAAAGGAAGAGAAAGAGGGGAGATGAGGAAGAAGGATTCAGGGGAAGAGAAATTGAGAGACTTACCAAATCATCGTTGTAACTGTGATTCTGAAAGAAACAATAAAGTTATTGCTGAAAAATCGCTTCTTAAATCTTGAAAACAGTTGCATCGGTGTAAGTTTGGAGAAAAATCTATGTGTACGGTAGTTAACCATAAAATGCTCATATTTTTTACGGAGAAGGGCCTAAAATAATTCTCAACTATTTGAATTGGTACATAATTATCCTTCATCAACTTTTGGTCCCCAAGATACCCATGACATCAATCTTTTGGCTCAAAAGTAGCCTTGTATCTAACGGAACATACTCATAAAGGGGATGGAGGGCAATATTGTACTAAATCTCATAGTTTAAGGGCATTTTAGGCCCTTTTCCATTAAAACAATTTGAAATTACTTGATATATAGCTCATATGATTGGCTTGATTTTGAATTTTATAGTAAATTAATTTTAATTTATTTTTATTCAATTTATGACAAACAAGAGAAAAATAATGTTGCATTCATATAGAAATAATTAGTTTAATAAAGATGGCCTAATTAAGCAAATTTGTATGAATATTACATTTTTCTTTTGTGTGTACCGAAAATTCAAAATAAAAGAATAAAAATAATCATTTCTCTTATCCAATGTCATCCCACAATATTAATAATACAAATTAAAAGAATATAAACATGTGAGTTCATTTCAAGTTTGAGTCCTGAATATACTAATTAAGAATAAGAGATCTAAAAAAGGAATAAAAGAGAAATGAACAAGACATTTGGATAACCGATAGAAAGTATTATATTAATAAAAATAAATTACTATTTTTTTATGGACAATTAGTCGGGGTGAGTATGAATTTTAGTTGGAACCTCATTTATGAGTTAGATTACATTATAACGAATTGGGGTTGACATAAAATAGGTCAATAGAAAGATATCATGAAATTAATTATTTTTTCAATATTATTTTCAAGTGTATCGGGTTAAATATGAATCGTAAGTGGTTTTATGAAAAAATAAAATTTTAAAAATACGATTTTATTATTTATTTGAGAAGGATTTATATTTGGGCCAATCACATTAAGCAATATAATAAATAAATATTTACTAATTTCATTTTTAGGACCTATTAAAAATAAGAGCAAACATGAGTCAAAGGATTAATATTACGGGTATTTTTTAGCCAAAGATAGATATCGGGGTATTTTAAGGCCGAAAGGTGGATCAAAGGTAATTTTGTATCAATTCAAATACTTGAGGGGCATTTCAAGCCCTTCTCCGTATTTTTTAAAGGGTTAAATTTGGGTATAAGCCCAAATATTATCCATATTTAAAAGGAAAAATTACTGAAATACACGTCTTATATTTTTCTTATTTCCAATATCCCCTTCTATTTCTAAAAACCTCTAAAAATTTCTTATTTCTTTAGTGTATCTAAGCTACATATTAATGTATCTGAGCCAGTATTTAATGTATCTGAGCTACATATATGTATTTGATTTATTTTAAAATATATCTGAGATAGTTTTAATGCATTTGAGCTACATAATATGTATCCGAGCTAGTTTTTAATGTATCCAAGCTACATATTATGTGTCCGATTTATGTTATGATGTATCTGAGATACTCTTTAATGTATCCGAACTACATATTATGTATTCGGTTTGTGTTACTTTTTTAAGGGATAAATGTAATTACAAACTCAAGAGGGATATATTTTAATTTAATGTTAAAACTATGTGACTCCTAAAATTTATCTTATTTAAAAATCACTCTCTCAAGTCATATTTAATGGGTGAATTGAGCGGGTCGATGACAAATGGGCCTAAATTGTTGGCACTAGACAATGTATAAGGTCACTTTAATACCATATTTACTCAGACAAACGTCATGAATATTCAAACCGACCTCATTCTACCTTTTTAGAAGGTCAAATAGGTTGTTTCATCACACCATAGGTTTTCATGATCAACTCGTCGACTCAATCTCATTCATGAAGTTTTAGTCCCATTAACCTCTCTAGAGCAGTTCATATGCTCAAGAACCCATTTTTATGAGATTTCTACTTTCTAGTTTCCCCAATATTGAAATTTAAGCTAAGGTTAACAATTTCATGCTAGAAAATCAAATTCAATAATAATAATAATAATAATAATAATAATAATAATAATAATAATAATAATAAATATATATATATTAAAAAGAATGTAAATCATGCAGAAATACCCTAATTTTACATTCTGCCCCAATAATAATTAACCTATGGTTCAACTCATAAAGTTCCACAAAGAACTCACCCTTTGATTTTATGGAGAAAATGACTAGCAGTTAAAAAGAATGGATTGAAATCACTTGAGAGAAAAACCAAGTCTTAAAAAAATTACACTTGGAGTTCTCTGATCGAATATTCTGAGTTATGACCAAGATCAGGTGGAATACTGACTTAAGCATTCGGTTGCTATAGAACCCATCCTATGGTATAACGAAGTTATATGACTTTGCTACCTTCTATAGTGAAACCCCATTTTGTTCATTTTTATTTGTTGAGTCAGTTCTTAACCCGCGGGGACCTAGCAATTGAATTAGGAACTTATTATGACTGTTTTCTAAAGTTTTATTGTTCTTGAAATGATTAGTTCAGAATTGTTTGCTTCTTGACTGGTTCTTTTACAAGTTGGAGTTTTCCATGGGGCAAGCGTTTAGACTAGCCCCAAAGCTTATCCTGGCTTTCCATCTTCAGTAATTGCTTATTGTAGTTCTAACTTTTAGGTACTCAACTGGCTCTGAAACTCAGATGGGTAAAAACCTGTAATCCCCATTTTGGAATGCATAAATGATTACTTCATTCAGTATAATGCATCCAATTCACATGTAAAGTACATGTTACAATACAATACAATAAATCTATGGATCAACTTCTTGAATTGCAGTTTGTATATTGTGAGATTTGTTATATAATAAAGAAAATTTGAATCATATTACTATGTTATATCATTACATAAAGTCTCTTCATTGGGAATAATATAGATCACAGTCTGGAACCTTGATCTGCTTGAGAAAACTGCTGCCTCAATACCCTTCTCATGACTTTATTTGTTGCTGTTCTTGGAAGGGAAGGGAGAGGAACAATACTCGAAACCTGCACATATTGTTGTATTTAGATGAGACAATATATCCTAACAAACATACAACCTTTCAGGCCTATGATATACCTTGAACAATGGGTTCAACTTCCTCTGCAAAGCTGTGTTGAAAGAAATCAACAAATTGACCAACTTTTGCTCCAAGTTATCTGAATCCTTGAACACGACTGCAATTACCAACTTCTCAGGCCCACCAGCAGCAGGTGGTACTCCAACTGCTGCTGTCTCTAGAATATTTTCATCTACTACATTGCATATGCGCTCAATCTCAAGTGAACTCACCTGACAAAGCGGAATAGCAGAACTCTTAGGAAAGGAAGCAATCCAGTATAAGTGGAATGCCTGGCAACTCAATGCCCATTCATATGCATAGTTTACATGGATCTTAATACTAAACAGATACTTTCGGATTAAATTTTGAGGCTACATGCAGACCTTTATACCCCCTAGGTTCATTGTATCATCTGCACGGCCATGTGCATGGTAATATCCTTTGGAAGTACGTTCAAAAACATCCCCGTGTCTTCTTAGAACCTGCGATACAAATGGTGCCAAACAAGATATTAGTAAAACTGAAATAGCTTAGACTACAGGATAATAATATGCATTACCTTTCCATTCAAAACAGGCATTCCTTTGAAGTAGATCTCATTATGGTCCGCGTTCAGCAGTGTACTTGAAGCTCCAAACATGAGAGGACCAAGGGCCAATTCACCAATCCCAGGAACATCTGATGGCTAAACAAAAGAAAAATAATAGCTAAAATGTCCCAAAGAGTGGAGAGAATGAGCTACTGTCTCCCTACTGGTTATGGGAAATTCTCTCGTCATGAGCTAGACTATGGGATTGATTGAGACTCGAGTTTCATTTTTTAAACATGATATCAAAATCAGGCCTATTCCTATTCTTGGTTCACCCAGTCGACCTTATATTATACTATCCATGTCCACGCACTGGATATCCAGTCATGGGCGTGCAGGCAGAGGGGATATTAAGTTCCCAGCATTTGATGAGGGAACTATGTTGTCTCCTTATATAGTCTTGGCAAAACCTGATGAGGCCAAGCTTTGTCAAGCCATTACTATAAGCCAAGAAAAGGGAGTTCACGTACCTTAAAGGCTTGTTCATGAAGATGGAATCTTTGGGTCGAGTTATGGAGAAGTGAAGCTGAAGAAAGGAAAATCTCAAATTGGATCCCAGAAAGCTTTTGGAAGTGCTGATGCAGCATCAGAATTATCTGGTGCAGAGTACCATGTCCTATAACGACCCTCACAGTCATTTTGTGATTTCTGTACATTTTGACTATTATGCGCTATTTGTGGTCTTGGGGGGGGGGGGGTCCA
>NC_028648.1:48132720-48177614 GCF_001406875.1 Solanum pennellii | reverse complement strand
GGGGGGGGGGGGGTTCACGAGGTGGTTGAATGAGTTTTTGGAAGGATGGGAAGTTTGACCAAATCAACATTCGATAAGATGAGGTCAAAATGGAATTAGATATATATAGTATGGCAGCGGGTATACAGGTTCTAATTTTGGCCAGGTAGGAGGCATGTGCATATATGCATACATCATCTCATTCATCTTTATATAGCATTGATATCGTGTGAACGTGATTGGCATTGTGAAAGTGGCTTACTTACTCTTGTCTTAACTAGACTGTGATCTCAGATTACTTTGACTTGATCTCTATGTGATTGTTGTTGGCATTAGCTTTTAAGTCCGCATGTGTTTTCCTTAAAATGAGTTGTATAGGTGAAAGATAGCGGAACAGGGCAGTTTAGGGCCGACCCTCGTCATCGCTTCAAATGTGGGTCGATAGACAATGTTCTTGATTACTCGTGGATTTTGCACTCACCCTTGCTTTCTTCGGCACCATTGTGTGCATGTTCTGAGCCGAGTTCCAATGGTCGGTGATTGGTAGCAGATTGAGCTTTCACCCCAGACTTTGCGGTAGTTGCTTGACTGATCTGAAACTTCTAGATCTGCCCTTCTATCCTTACTTTCTTTTATGTTGTTTTTATTTCCAATATTGTCTAGACCAAGATTGTACTCCATGGTTCGCAGAGGCTTGTACTAGGACATCAGATTTTGGGTAGTCTTTATCTATTTCTGCATTTTTCTTAGGAATTTTATGAGAAAGGCTGAATTATGCATTATTTCAGATTTATTTAATATTTTCTCATATTTGTGCTTCGACTTATGATTATGTGTTTTGGGTTGCTTACCTATCAAAGGGTTAGATAGGTGCCATCAAATCTCCAGTTTTTGGATCATGACTTGTCTGCAGATATTGTTCCCCTATTGCGGAGAAACCAGTCCTAACAGAAATCTGAGATTGTGACAAGATGTCTGCTTAAGCTGAACGTGCTGACTTTGACAAGGTCCGCAATTGCGCCTTAGAGTCCACTATCGAGAGGAAGTTGACCCAAGACCGCACCATGATTGCACCCCCACAGATGCAATCGCGAGAATAACCTCAATGTTTCCAACTTCCCTTTTTCAGTCTCATAGTATTTCTAATCCCTAGTTGTAGATATTTTAGACTTCATTAGCTTCTATTAAGCCGTAGTATTAATATCCTACTTTCTCAATTTAGTAGAGTTAGATTACATTGATGTATGAACTTGGTAGGAGAGTCAGCGTATCTATTGGATCAGTTCCAACTTTGCGAGGAAGCAAAGGGATTTGGCTATTATCTTCTTGATGGGTTCTATAGCTTAGGTGCTAGGATTTAGTGTAGCAGGTCGATTTTGTGGCCTTTTAATCTAGTTATTGTCTACTTGGTTGAATTTCCTTTGTGCCTAAATTCAATTTCTATCCTCTAAATTTCTTGTTATTGTCGATTACATCAAATGCTGACTTTAAGAGCTAGAATTTGGAGTTAAGGTCACTTTTCTTGGTTTCTTTATGAGGAACCTCAACAGAAGTAGCAAGTTGAAGTTGCAAGAGACCTGATCACATTTGGTAAACACTCAACTCTCACTAGCTTAAGAAGAACTTAATAGGCAAGCATAAAATGTGTCGCATGATATTAAATGCAGTTTGCTCTAGCAAATACTATTGATGTTCCAAATATAAGGTTGTATCGTGCTTACTATAGGGAACCCATCATCGCCAAGAATATGAAGACTACATCCCATGACTGCTGTGCTGAAAGCGGCTAAAGACTGGGGCTGCAACATTGACCCAGAGACAAAGGAGCCACCAATCTCTGTACCACCGCAATACTCCATTATCGGTTTATATTCAGCTCTTCCCATTAGCCAAAGATATTCATCCACGCTAGATGCCTCACCAGTGGAGCCAAAGCAACTAGGATCATGTATGAACTACATTAAGCCCAAGAAAGGGAAAGGAAAAATAGTCTTGAGCAGAATTCGTTTTGATGTGCATATATGTAGGAAAAATATTGTTTTCATATAATATCAGTATTTTGAAATATAAATTCATGAATCAAACATGTGCAAGCTTGCCCCGCAATTTCAGTCAGTTTGGAAGGAAATAACAGGCAAGGAGATAAAGAAATAGAAGTAAAACACGGACGAAGATACCAATAGAGCTCTTCGTGAAATAAAAACATAATGAGAGAGTTGCTTAGAAACTACCGGATGGTTGACCAATCATAGCCATCAGGAGAATTTTTCGCTTTCCAAGTCCTCACTATACTTGGAATCACCCCAAGCATAGTTACTTTAGCATCCTGGTTAATTTGCAAAGGGGAGATTTTTCATGAGCATAAATAACTAAAGGTATTCAACATTTAAACAATGTAGGTTTGCGATGAATAAAAGATTTTAAAATACCATATCTATCAGAGATTGTGATGCCTCGATTAGTTCACTTCTGTTGGGTCGGTGAGCACCCCAAGCTTAGCAATAAAATTATAAAATTGTAAAACTGTACATACAATAGAGTGTTCTCTTCCCATTCATCATTTTTTTCCTTTTCAATTAAATTTTGGAATTAAGAAACTTAGCCTGTTTAGTTTCCTGATAGTCCACCCAAAGTATAATTGCAAGGCTAATGCACGTAGGAAGAGATAAAAGTTAAGTTCAAAAGACAAATAAATAGATACCTTCCCTAGCTTACAACAAGAAAATACACGAGATTAGAAGATGACAAAGCAACATGATATTAGCTGACACGATTATCTCAAATGTATATAATTGTGATACAGAGTGATTTTACCAAGTCATTCAACACGAGAAAGGAGACCAAGGAAGAATAACAATGAAAAGAAATTAACCTGTACAAACTTAGCAAAGCCAGAACCAAGGGGAGATCCATTATACAAGGCAATGGATGCCCCATTCAACAATGCAGCATAAACGAGCCAAGGTCCCATCATCCACCCAAGATTAGTGGGCCAAGCAACAACATCGCCATTTTTGATATCCATATGGCACCACCCATCAGCAGCCGCCTTGAAAGGTGTGAGGAGAGTCCATGGAATTGCCTTCGGATCTCCTGGACCATTTAGGATTTTAGTGTGACCATTTATTCAACTGCTTCATTTGCCTTACCAATACAATGAATTCTTGATAATCAATTGGTAAACATAAAGAGGATATTGTGCACTGCCAATTCAGTTCGACAGTTGACTTGACTACTAAATTATCCATTCTTGTTTAGAAAGAGGATATCTATATGTGAATGTAAATATTGATGTGATTTCTTCAACCCTTAATTTATTATGAAAAAAAGGATTCTACACCCACTCACCCCCCTCTCAACCTTCCCTCAAAAAAGAAAGGGAAGTGTCAGTACCAAAACAGAAACAAGACAGGCAATTCCCTTGGAAACCCAAGAATCACACTAAAATGGAATCCAACATCATGTAAACCACCCCTGCAAGCACAACTTATACAAACACTCAGATCTCACTTCCAACTTGGCACAACCACCTGCATATCACTCTTGACCCAAAATATTCTAGATTTTGAGTAGTACAAGCAGCCTTAGCAAAGAGTTGTTTTGCAGTTCTTGACTGGAGAAACATGTGGATGCTCTACAATCATGGGAGCTTTCTTGTTAGGTTAGGGTAATTTTTCAAATATAAGCTGTGCATCAGGCCTTCCTTACACTATCCATTCCAAAGTACTATTTTCCCTCTTTATAGTGTTGTTCACGTGAGAGGCCCCACTTTAATGATGCTACAGTGAGACATGAACCTTAAGTGAACTTCCTTGTTTTCTTTCTTCAAAATGATACTATTGTTAGATTCATTGTGAATATTCTAGAATATATATAAAGATAGTAGGTAGCTTAATTTATTTATTTATTTTAGTTGAATCCTGTTGTAATTAGGTACTGATCTACTTATGTTTTTAGAACATGTTAACCTAATTATTTAAACTCCAATAGCTTGAGGGAAAAACCAAGTCGAGTTCTTTCTTATTTTCTCTTTCACTTCATATGTTATCAAAGCCTGGAAGGCTTCCAAACTCAGAAATCTTCCGGCAACTTTTTGCGAATGTCTGAAGAGAATTACGTTTTCATAGGGTTGCGGTCAAAACACCACCATCACAAGCAAAACCAAGCTAGGTCTGTTGCCGCCTTCCATCCGACAAGCCCTCATACGCAGACCAGAGCCAGTCCAGATTCCAACGAGATCTGCTCAAGCGCCGATGCATGGACAGGACTACTTTACGAAGACCAAGAACATGAGAAATTGTTGAATATACAAATGCAGACTGCACAGGGTTACCCTCTGACAAACAGTCCACTTTTGGATACTGTGTTCTAGTTTGGAGAAGTTTGGCATCATGGAAAAGAAAAATAAAATGTTGTTGCTAGATCAAGTGCAGAAGCCTAACATCGGGCTATGGCAATGGTGACATGTGATATGGATCAAGCAACTACAGAAAGCGTCGAAATATGGGTAGCTTAAAGCAATGCAACTTGTGTGCAATAAGGAGGTTGCACTTCACATTGCATCTAATTCAGTGTTTCATGAGAGGACCAAACACAGAGATTGACTGTCAATATGTCAAAGAGACGGTACTCTCAACAGACATTGTCACAAAGTTCTTGTGGTAAAATGATCAGCTTATTGACATATTCACAGTTGTTAGCCAATCTCAGAGCAAGTTTTATACATAGCAAGCTTGAAACATACATTTTGTATGCACTGACTTAAGCGGGAGTGTTAGAATCCTAGTGAATATTCTAGAATATATGTAAATATAGTAGGTAGCTTATGTTATTCCTATTGTAATCAGGTATTGATTTTCTTCCTTTCTTAGAACATGTAAACATAGTCATCTAAACCTGATAGCAGCCACAATGGAACACCTACATTAAAGTTGATTGGTTTGATGAAAACTCAAGATGTTTATCGTGGAAGAAAATTCCAAGAATGACCCAAGATAACAACAAGTTGACTAAGTGCAACATACATTTAATTGTCCAAGTTTGAGTCCAAAATCCAAAAGATTGGGGCTACATGAAGGCCAAGATGAGGGCCCACATTGATCCCAAAACAGGAGCATAAAAGAGAGCTGAAATTTCATACAAAAAAATTGTTGAAGTCGTGTGGAGCTTTTGTGGAATTTCGCCACTTCTTTCTCTTCTCTTGACAAGCTAATTTATAGGAAAATGTCTGACATCTTTTTACATGTTTTCCTAGTTTAATTTTTCCTATTTTAAAAATTTTCTAGTTTGAAGTTTCCTAGTTATTATAACCATAAAAGTAGGATCTGAATCCCACGCTACTTGGGATAGATTTCTCCTTGGATTTTGTTATTTTCAAAAGCCACGATTAATATTATTTGAGACATTTTCTTCTTTACACTTGTGTGTGACTATGGATTTGATAAAGAAGATTCTTTAAGAGGTAGAATTAATGATTAACTTAATATATTTGGTTTCTACTTAAGTAAATTAAAGAAGGTAATTAGTCTTACACTAATTGTTGTCTCTAATTTCACCGAAATAAGAGTCTAGATCACTTTTTGATCGAAGTTTTTGAATTAACTATATTAGTATCATATTTAGTTTTAATCACCTAACTTGAATATTAAGATCATTTAGGGTTCCTAGCACTTAATCTTGAAATTTGGGGATTTATCCTCAAATTTCACATATCTTTCAATTAAGGTGTTTATTCTTTGTACTTTTGCTTCCGCGTAATTTTCTTGTTTATTCAAGTAACCAGATTTTTACAGAACTCCAATGCCTAGAGGGAATTCAAGTCGAGCTCTCTATTATATACACCTCCACTTCACATTATCATCTTAACAAGTATGCCTCAATCTCTGCACTCGTCTTCCTCATTATTGTACCACCTTAAACCACAGTAGACTAGGGCAAGTAACTTCTCCAATGCTATGAGTTAAGTCATTATTGCCTTCCACTTCCTTTCAGGCTCTAGATTGTCCTTGCTATAGAATCTTGATCCTGTTTCTTTCTTTAAAAAAACAAAACAAAAGAATCTCGATCCCATTTTCACGAAGTGATAGACTGATATCCCCAGCTTTAATATTTTGGAAGTGACATGCAGTTTAAACAAAAATCAAAATGCATATTGGCATGAAAGAATTGTACATAAGTTTTACTCTTACTACACCTGTTGTGCCAGATGAGAACAGAATGTTCGTAAATGCATCAATAGGTTGTTCAACAGCAACAAACTCAAGTCCCCTGCATTACAAACAACTAGCATTCAATGGGAAATGCGTGCAACATTTTGTAAATGAACATATAGTCAGAGATGAAAAAAGTAGACTTGTTTTTTTATAATCAGGCTAAGAAGGTGGAGTATGGGTTAGGCTCTGACCCTACCCATTGTTGAAAGCAAGTTCCAAAAGATTACAAAACAAGAAGGGAGACATTTTTCGATACCTCCATAATTACAAGCTAAGAGTGGACAACCCACTGTAACTCGACATAAGCATGGGCGTGGCAAAGGGTTGGCATGAATGACTTTGTCAAAGGCCAAAATGCGGGTGAAATCAATCATGCGTTATGTGAGCAGAGTGTTGGCATGGTCAAATGGGTTCAAATTATGTTGGTAGGACAGTGTCAAGACATGACGTGGGGGTTGGCAAGGCAACCGCCGATGGCATGACTTGCGCTGGCCGACATCGGTTGTGGACGAAGTTGGTATACGAAAATCATATGGTCTGGTCAAATGCGGGAAAATCGAGTTGAGCTAAATTAAAGCATAGTCAAATATGAATGAAAAGCAGCAACAAAACAATGAATGGCACGAGTGGATTAAAAGTTAGCATGGCCAAGGCAAGGCAGCGGCAGGGCGTCGGTAGTGCGGAGGCATGAAAAATGAGCGGATGGATCCGAGTGGACTTTGATGAGGTAATGACTATACAATGTTTAGACATTGTATTGGATCCAAAAATATTGAGAAAAAATGCAGCAAAGAGACGAGATCCAATCAGCCAAGTCACATGTCAAGCACATGCGGCGGTTACCTTTTTGTAACCGCTTGTGTCCAGATTCATTTGTATCTTGTAATAGCTTTTGAATTCGAAATTTGAAATGCCTTATCAGTTGGGGATGTCAACTGAATTATATTTTAGTGGGCTAAGCATTTGACAAGTGTTAGACATGTTTCACAACACTATGCAATGTAAAGGTTTTAAGAATAAGTCGGGAATTTCACCTAGACACTTAGAATAAAACGTGAAGGTTTTAAGAAGTGTCTAAGGCAGCAATCGACTTGTGATTGTGTCTTAAGTCGAAGTCGAAGTCGAAATTGGACAGAATTGTTGTTCCAACGAGTGAGTCCGTTGTATTGTTTTGATTATAAATATAAAGGTTGGGTTTGCCCGTAAGTTTATGTATTGATTTCCTGTTAAAGTCTGAAAAATAATCTAAGGCATAAAAAAGAAAAACGTCCTTGAACGTTAGTAGAATAGGCTGCGAAAGGGGCTAAGTTGAGTGGGACTTGACTGCCATCACGTCGGGCTAACCTCTTGCACGAAATTTAGGTGAAGTAATTTGCACGTGTGACACCTACCCAGTTATGTTTGAGGTTATGTAAAAGATGTAAGCCCATGGTAAATTTCCTAAACTAAGTCATGTGCGAAGATTCCACTCTCTAACACTAGAAAACAATTAGGAGGTTGCAAACGAAGATGAAACATGTGTTGAAGATTAGTATCCTTTAAGAAATCTAAACAAACCTATCTAGTCATCCAAAATGATCAAGATAGAATTCTGAGGGTACCTACTTCCTTCCTCTTGTCACGAGGCTTAACGTATTCCGATTGGCCCCTCCACTAAAAATGTTAATATCCTCTTGGGGATAAATTACACCATCATTGCCGCATTTTTTATTTACTCTTGCACCGGCTCTTGTCCTTCATACATTCTGATTGAGTTAGGCCAAAAGGTGGTAGTAATATCATGTGTTAATTTATCATGTAAGTTTCTGATTGTTCTGTTTTTATTTCCTTTCTCCGTTACTTCCCTTGTATTCTTAGCTCAGGGCAATGCGGATGGAACTCATCTTACACGCTTCTTAATGTTTAAAAGAAGAAGTTGATACAACATTCCAAACTCTGACCCAATTCATTGGTAACAATTAAGTATGACAAAATAAAGAACAAGCACTATATTGTCCTTTTCCTAGATTAAACATGTAGAAAGAAATTATAAGAATCTCTGTGGCAGGAGTTCTTACTTGGAATCTTTCACTCTGTCTAAAAAGTCAGGCCAAGAGATGTCACCATCACGTAATTCTATGCTCAAGCTGGAGACTCTATTGGGAATCACAATTGCCATAGGTGAATGAGCTTCAACAACTCGACTGCAGTTTTCAACAAGTGAGTCAAGAAAGAGAAGACATGAAAAAAGGGGAAATGCATAATTTACTACTGGCGCTAGAAGTTAAGCTTGCATGAACCTCGATACAGTTCATAATGTCTGAAGCAGAAAGGGAGGAGAGAGATGACCTGTACAAGGGTATCTTTTTTTCTCCACGGGGAATAAAATCCTGTACACATCATTGACAGAACGAAATTAAACAAGAAAAGGACCAATAAATAGTAATAACAAACAAATGGGAAGCAAAATGAGTGCAGCTGCATATGCCAAAAGGAGTAATAAGAATGAGGAATAATGATTTGTACCAAATTTCACCATTTGAATTTTGTTGAACTTGAGGGATAAAATATAAATTAAAGTACAAATTGATCATAGGGGAGTCCATAAGAAACAATGATCAAATAATAGAGCCACAAAATAGTGTTTCTGCAGTAGATACTTCCATGAATGTTAGTCCAACTAGATTTTTGGAAGCCTGTCCTTAAAATACTGGAACTCTTTGGAAATTCTTCAAATGCCCTTAATAGAGAAAATTAGACAAAAAAGACCCAATGTTCATGAGTATGAAGAATTTACTTCTCCACGATCAAACTGCTTTATTTTTTCGAAGTATTAAAAATGAAGCCATAACAAATTTGCTGGAAGCTAATATTTAAAATATTCCTACATTCTTTATATATGTATTATTTTTTAAGAATAAAAGAAAAAGTGTTTACCAGCTTTGAGTCTCAAATGAAGTTCTTTCATCATTTCAACGCATCAACTGGACTTTACATGCTTAACAAACTGAATTCTCCAAAAAGATTTTAAAATAATGAAACAACATAAATTGATTAGGCGACTGCTCCATAATCTTCCTGATCATCTGTACGTAAATTGGTTATATCCAATACTATCATATCTAAATATTTTAAGAAGATATTAACCCATGACTTTACAACCATCTCCTGTACTGCTAATATGGTCTCACATATGATCTTCATATATTGCTTAATTTAATCTAAAATAGAAACACAATATTTTTTAGAACTCATTTGTATCCACTTCTTTAATGCATATTATAGTTACATTTTTTCCTCAATTCTTTGTTAATTTTGGGTTATTATCTGATAAATTGTTGAATGACTGACTATAAAACCATCGATACCATAAGATTTTGAATGTAGTACTATGTTATCTGGTGCATTAAAATCAATGCACTAGTGTGGGTCCTGCCTTTACAACCCTGTCTTTTCTTAGTGTAGAACTGCTAGCATAGGAAGGAGCTAGAAACTTGTATTCATCCAATGAAATTCTAATGACTTTAAAGATAACATATATATGATACAATAGCTAAAAAGAATATCCTCAATCAATAAATAGAGCACCTGAGTAAAAATTGCTTTTGCTTTTGATAAGATGAGCCTTGTTGAAATTTCACTTGGGGCAAAACTATCAGCAATGGACACAACTACATAACCAGCAAGAACAATAGCCAAGTAGATCACCACAGAATTAACATCCATCGGCATATCTATAGCTATGGCAGATCCTTTCTCCAAACCCAGGCTTTCAAGAGCATATGCAACTTCCCTGTAAGTACAGTTATAACTGTGAGAAAGGTGATGATTCAGAGATTTCAATAACTTGGCTGAACGCACAGTGAAGGAAGTATGTTGTGGACGCATTTGAGGGCAAGACATATGTGCGACAGAGAGTCAAATAACTTGATTTAATTATAACGCTTGTAGTTTTCTTATTATTCTAGAATAGGAAGAATTTAATTATATTATTAGTAGTTTTCTTATTAGTTTAGAATAGGATTTATGTTTTCTAGTTTCATAAGACTTCCTATTACTGTAAGAAGACTCCTATTTAAAGGAGGATTTGAGGAATAAGAAGTAAGCAGATTTTTATCAGAAAACAAGAGATAGGAGTTCTCTCTTAATGAACTCTAAGGTTTCGGCTTCCCTTTGATGAGCTGAATTCATACACAAAAAAATAGGTCAATCTAGGAATTCGAACAAAAGCAAGGGAAAATCAAAGGCAGTTGAATTTGATTTCCTTGTTCATCGTCCTGTGACTCGATCCTTCTCTAATAATTCTAACAATTTGGTATCAGAGCCTAACACAATGGATGATGAGATCACTTCCGGGTTTCAGGAAGAACGGGTGATAATAGAGACACTAATGGACTCTAAACTTGCAGCAATGGAACAACGTCTCGGAGAAAGGATTGTCCAAGCTATTCAAGAACAACTTTAAAGCTTGGGAATCGGCTCAACAAAACTAACAGCCCAAGGGACTGAGTCCAGTAGTGCTCCGACAACAAGTAGATCAACTAATCCGGCTTCTAGTGGCAATACACTGCAAATTCATCCGACTGATCAGAATCATCCAAGTAGTGGAAACTCCAATTCGACAATACCAAGATATGCAAGGATGGATTTTCCTACTTATGATGGCACTAACGACCCATTAATATGGGTACATCGTTGTGGACAATTTTTTGAAAATCAACATATAGCAGATGCAGAAAAGGTTGAAGTCGCTGGGTTTCACTTGTTAGGAGAAGCGCAATTATGGTACTATCAGCTTAAACGAGCGAAGGGCACAATGAGTTGGGAAGATTTTCAGAAACGATGTTTCCAGCGATTTGGACCTCCCGAAAGCAGCAACCCGGTGGGTGAACTGGTCACGGTTCGACAAACTAGTACAGTTGAAATTTATCAACGTCAGTTTCAAGAAAAGTTGGCTAGGGCTGATGAGCTTATTCCCAAACACTTGCACGTGGGCATATTTATGGCAGGGTTGGACAATTCAATCAAATTGGACGTAAAATTGCTTAAACCACCTGACTTATCGACGGCTATGAGTATAGCCAGGCCTTAGAGCAAAAACAGCAACTGCAAAGAGTCAGTAACACTCGCAAGGCGGCATGGCAGCCGTCTCGGACGAGTCATGGCAGCACACTGAGCTCAACTAAGTCTAATAATGGTCTAGTCGGTTCATCTACCTCGACGAATATCCAAACTAGCAATTTAACCCCTTTTTTCAAGCGATTAACTCGTGTAGAAATGGCGGAGAGAAGAGCTAAGGGATTATGCTATAATTGTGATGAACAATATTCAGCCACTCACCAGTGTAAACGACTCTTTTTGTTTGAATTGGATGATTCAATTGATGACGAAATTTCGGAAGTTCCGGATGACTGCCCGTAAATTTCATTACATGCAATTACAGGTCAAAGGCATGCACAAACTATGCAATTGCCTGCACTCATTAACAGACATCACATGCTTAGTCTTATTGATTCTGGAAGTACCCACAATTTTATAAGTTTGACAGCTACTACTTCTTGATGTTCTTTCCTTGCACAACATCAGAATCTCTATTGCTAATGGGGAGAAAGTTCAGTGCTTGGGGGTCTGCACAGGGGTTACAATTTCAATAGGTGAACATAACTTTATTGTAGACCTTTATGTCATTCCCTTGGGTGGATTTGATCTTGTTTTGGGAGTGAAGTGGTTACAGTCTTTGGGTCCTATACTTTGGGATTTTGCAGCACTTACTATGAGTTTTCGGTGGAAGGGAAATCAGTTTTGCTTCAGGGACAACAAGGGTATTGTGGGAAGGCTTTGCACCTGCTAAGAAAGGGAATTACTGATGAGCAGCGACTGGAATACCTTTTGACCGAGTTCGATGATCTGTTCCAAGAACCTAAGAGTTTACCACTATTGAGACAATGTGATCACCGCATTAGTTTGCTGCCCGGAACAGCCCCTGTAGTTGTTCGTCCTTATCGATACCCTCATCGGCAAAAGGATGAGATTGAGAAGCAATGTGAGCACATGTTGCAACAAGGATTGATCCGACCAAGCAAGTCCCCTTTTTCTTCACCTGTGTTATTGGTATCTAAGAGAGATGGGTCTTGGCGTCTTTGCATTGATTACCGTGAACTGAATGCCAAAACAGTAAAGGACGAGTTTCCAATTCCAGTAGTGGACGAGTTACTAGATGAGTTACATGGGGCCAAGTACTTCACTAAACTAGATTTGTGGTTTGGATACCATCAAGTCCACATGTCTTCGTAGATGTGGAAAAGACGGCTTTTAGAACTCATCACGGGCACTTTGAGTTTCTTGTCATGCCGTTTGGACTGACTAATGCCCCATCTACTTTCCAAGCTTTGATGAATGAGGTCTTTCATGAGTTCTTGCGCCACTTTGTGTTGGTTTTCTTTGATGATATCTTACTTTATAGCAGTTGTTGGGAGGACCATTTGGTTCAAGTGCGAAAAGCTTTTTTGTTATTGCGCGCACACAGGTTGTATTTGAAACAGTCCAAATGTTGCTTTGGTACAACTCAAGTCGCATATTTGGGGCATATTATTTCAGTTACAGGTGTGGAGGTAGATAGGAGCAAAGTACAAGCTATTCTGGATTAGTCGCAACCTCAATCAATTATACCTCTTCGTGGGTTCTTGTTATTGACAGGTTACTACCGCAAATTTATTCGTGACTATGGGCAACTGGCAGCACCTCTGACTGGTCTACTTAAGAAAAACTCCTTCCAATGGAGCGATCTGACCCTTGATGCATTCCAGAAGCTTCAGCAAGCCTTATCCTCTGCTCCAGTACTCAGGCTGCCCGATTTTACTATGAATTTCACTGTAGAATGTGATGCTTCAGGAGGTGGTATAGGGGCTGTTATGCAACAGGAAGGTCAGCCCATAGCATTTTTTAGCCGACAGCTAGCGGCTCGTCACCATAAATTAGCTCCATATGAGAGGGAGTTGATTGGCCTTGCAAAGGCAGTACAACATTGGCGGCCATACTTGTGGGGGCGCCCTTTCCTTATCAGAACAGATCAGTACAGCCTGAAATACTTGCTAGAACAATGGCTGACTACACCACCTCAACAACATTGGTTGAGTAAACTCATGGGTTATGATTTACAGTGGAGTACCGGGCTGGTTGTCTCAATAAAGCTGCGGATTCTCTATCTAGAATGACACATGAGGACCCTTCTTTGAATGCTATTAGCTCCCCTCGTAGCACATTACTGGACACAATCCGGGAGGAGCTTACAGAATCATCAGAATTGTTGGCGTTGTATGATAAAGTCAAGCTAGGAGAATTAAATTTGGACTAGCAAGTTCAAGATGGGTTGCTTTTGTTTAAAGATCGCATCTACCTTTTACAGACTTCTCCCTTGTTACCTACTATATTTTCTGCTTATCATGATAGTGCCCATGAAGGGATACACCGAATTCGTGGGGATTTCTACGGGAAAGGTATGAAAACAAACATTGTTGCATATGTCGCTGCCTGCCCAGTGTGTCAACGCAGTAAATCTGAACATTTAAGTCCGGCAGGATTGCTACAACCTCTCCAGCTACCAACTCAGATCTGGTCAGGCATCTCCATGGATTTTATTGATGGATTGCCCAAGTCTTGGGGGAAGTCAACCTTGTTTATAGTAGTGGATCGGTTCTCAAAATATGCTCATTTCATACCATTGGCTCACCCATACACAGCTGTTCGTGTGGCTCAGATATTTTTTGAGCAAATTTTTCGCTTGCATGGAATACCTGAAACTATTACATGTGATAGAGATGTGGTTTTACTAGCACTTTTTGGAAGGAACTTTTTCGCTTGAATGGTACTAAACTACAAGTTTCATCTGCATATGACCCACAAACTGATGGGCAAACAGAGGTCGACTTTTGAAATGTATCTTCGCTGCTTTGTTGGTAATTATCCTCGAAAGTGGGTTGCTTGGGTTCCATGGGGAGAATTTTGTTATAACATGTCTTTTCATTCGGCATTACAAACCACACCCTTAAAGGTTGCTTATGGTCGTGACCCACCTCGTTTGCTTTCATATGAGTCTGGTACCACTCGGGTAGAAGCTGTTGAACATGCATTGCTGGAACGTGATCACATCTTAGGTGATATTCGAATTCGGTTACAAGCAGCACAACAACGAATGAAGGAATATTATGATAGGGGTCATCGTGACGTCGAATTTGCTCCGGGGTCAGTTGTATTGCTTCGTTTACATCCTTACAGGCAGCGTACAATGCGGCTGAGCATTCACAATAAATTGTCCCCTGAATTTTTTGGTCCATTTCCAATCTTACGGCGAATTGGACAGGTTGCATATGAGTTGGAATTGCCAAATGACAGTCGACTTCATAACGTTTTTCATGTTTCTCTATTGAAGGCATTCAAAGGCGACCAACTCCCACCTATTACAGAGCTACCAGCACTTGAGGATGGCAGAGTAGTTCCCTTGCCTTCTGCTGTCATTCGAGCTCGTCTAAACCGTGGTACAAAGGACATTCTTATACAATGGTCAGGTATGCCAGAGCAGGAAGTGACTCGGGAGGATGTAGACTGTTTTAAGCAGGCTTATCCATCGTTCGAGCTTGAGGACAAGCTCTTTCAGCATGAGGGGGGTAATGTTGTGGACGCATTTGTGGGCAAGACATATGTGCGACAGAGAGTCAAATAACTTGATTTAATTATAACGCTTGTAGTTTTCTTATTATTCTAGAATAGGAAGAATTTAATTATATTATTAGTAGTTTTCTTATTAGTTTAGAATAGGATTTATGTTTCCTAGTTTCATAAGACTTCCTATTACTGTAAGAAGACTCCTATTTAAAGGAGGATTTGAGGAATAAAACGTAAGCAGATTTTTATCAGAAAACAAGAGATAGGAGTTCTCTCTTAATGAACTCTAAGGTTTCGGCTTCCCTTTAATGAGCTGAATTCATACACAAAAAAATAGGTCGATCTAGGAATTCGAACAAAAGCAAGGGAAAATCAAAGGCAGATGAATTTGATTTCCTTGTTCATCGTCCTGTGACTCGATCCTTCTCTAATAATTCTAACAAAGTACCTCATACATGAAACCACAAGGAATAGAACAATATAAAAAGATATGAAACAGGTAAGTTGGATTCATTTAGGAAGTTAGTGATTCGCTGCTACTTCATCCTCCCCACCCCTCTTTTGACCTAGTTACTAATAGAAAATTGAACAAACAAGACCTTGATGAACTTTAAATTAAATCTTATTGCTCAAAAAATTGGTGGTTAGTGGTACTTTCATGTAGTTGACTGCTTCCTAAATCTACAACTTTTATTTAGAGAAGATGTAATAATTTCATAATATCATATCAAAGCTGATCTAGCAACCCTTGTAAATTGAACTACATCAGTTCGTAGACAAAATAATTAACAACACCGATGTATCTTACCAAACTGATTCACGTAACTCCTGACAGGTCATCTTTTCAACAGGTGCTTCATCATTTCCTTCACTTCGCCATATTATGGCTACATCACTTAAAGTCCTCTTTCTTAAACTGAGGCAATTCTTCGCTGGATTCGCTCGTGATCCAGGAAGCCACTGACCACCTGGATGAGATGGACTCTCACGTAAAATACATTCAGGGGGAACTGAAAATGAAATATTCATTTCTTCCAATATGGTTTTCCAAAATACCTAGCAAAAGAAGTGATTGAGCAGGAAACGAGAGAGTCAACAAACACATGATTCCTTATTAGCATCAAAAGCACAACATAAGTCAAACGATAATGACTTCAACCTCAAATTAGATTCAACCTAACCTACCTCTTGGTCGGAGACTGAGAATCTCTGAAAATCTGAGAAGCTAGAAATTGGGTCGTCATATTTTGATCCCAAAAACTCCATTCCACGTCTTTCCAAAAGTTGGCCAATATTCGTCAACCTTGCAGTTTTTCTGTTCCAGAAAAGATGAAATCAAAATAACATAAACAAATTCAAACAAATTTAAGTTCGGGGAATTCTATGCCACTATAATTATTTTCATACACTGCACAGAACAAATGCAAAATCTACCCAGTAGGAGCAGTTGGAAAAGTATCACTATTCACTTATCAACAGAAAATAAGAACAAAGCAAAGTGGAGATCATTATTCAAGTATACAAGTAATATGGAAAATTGGCATGATATTTTGAAATCCAATACACCTTTCGACAACCAAACCCACAAAACCATGTCGCATGATGGTACACACATCCATTAGTCCCAAATTATCACTATTTTTCAGTTAGATGTCTTTCTATCATCCAGTTAAGCATCTTTAATTCAAATTCTTAAACATAACACCATCTTTCATATGTACATTGATAAAACTTGGCCTATGTGAGCTCCACAAGCATAGTCAGTCACAAATTCAGATAAAGCACAGGCAATCATGAAGTGTAAAAATAGTCAAATTAATATTCCATAAAAATGATCAAATCAAAGCTCAAAGAAAGGTTAGAGGGACTAACGGGTCGGGTAACCAGGCAGGCGGGTCAGACCCAAAATCCTTGTAGCAGCCATAGTACATCATCTGATGGAAAGAGAAAGGAAGGTTTGGGGTGAGTAGTTCTTTGGAGATATGGTGCCATGTTTGTGGAGTAACAGACCCGTAATTACGAACAATCCGTGTCAGTTCTTCGTGAAGTTTCTCGGCGAGTTCAGTGGGTATTCCGAGAGCTTCGACGTCGGCGACGGTGACGGAATCTAAGGTTCTGTAATTCTGATTAGCCATAACCTACACACGGAGATTGATTACACATAGATTAGAGCAAATGGCGAATCAAACAGCTTGTCGATGAATGATGAAGAGTTGTTAGATGAAGAGAAACCAAACTACTTCTATTACTGTATGTATACCTGTAAAGCTTTATTTTAATTTGAATGATTGGAAACGTCTTGGTTGCTGCCAAATATTTACCAGCAATTAAAGAGAATAATGATTGATATTATTTAATTTGTTAAATTTTTTTTCTTTTCTAACGAGAGGATTATTTTTGAATTATGCAAAATATATCACTTATATTTTTCATTATATTTGGGGATTAAAAATATTCGGTCTATATTTCAAGAGATCACAAATATCTTTAAGAGTTGACACCTCAAATTTTTAGTAACGTGGCAAATTACATGGGACTAATTCCTCCACCTAAAGAACTTGACCATTAGACGCCACAAAGTCGCCACAAAATCTTAAAATATTGTCACTAAAGATTATGAGTGATTTTTAGTGGCGACTAAAAGCTCCAACAACCATTCGCTAATAAAACATATTTCCTCAACACAAAAGTATGATATTTAATTTTCGATTGCAACCTAATTTTCTAAAATAAATAACTTGTAATATCAATATTAAAAACATTTAATATTATTACAAAAAATTATCAAATATACTTTTCAATTCAAATCTCCTACTATATAACGCATCATTGTACATTTTATAATTTATATATGACATAAAAAGAAAGCATAATGTGTCTTCAAACTCCTACTTAAATTGATATAATTTTTATTTTTAAAAAAATAATGAAGAAAAAACACAAAATTAGAATTTAAATGCTAAAAATTCTTAGTGACGATTTTCTGGGCTTTGGGGGCGACTGTTGTCGCCACTAAAGGTCTAGTAATTTTATAGAGAATTCTAGTTGACAATGCTTAGGTGGAAGGATTAGTCCGACGTGGCTTGCCACATCAATAAAAATTTGGAGTGTTAACTCTTGAGGACATTTGTGGTCTCTTAAGATAACAACAGAGACATTTTATATCCCAAAATATAATGAAGAGTATAAGTGATTTATTTTACATAGTTCAGAAGTAATTTTAATTTTAGCCTTTTTCCATTTTTCAAACAATAATTGTGTATTATTGAGTTTACGTATTCTTAAATAATTATAATCAGAAAATATAATTTTATTATATCATACTTTGAATATAATAAATACCGTATCTTGAAAAATGTATTTTGAAAATGACTATAATTAATGATGAGGTTAATAGAAATAAATAGTAAAATTATTAATTGATTTCATAAAACGGACAATTACTTTTAGAAATTCCAAAATGATACAGTGACAGAGAAAGCAACATTAAGTTTATAAATAAACTAAGGATATAATAGACACAAAAATATTGCTTTTTCTTGATTTTTCATAAATGACAAGAAAAAGGGATAAAGATTCAATCAAGTATAATTAGGTCAAGTAATATTCAATAGCCTTATAAATTTATGTCATGCGTACTATATAATAATTTATGGTTGAGATTTATTTAAATTATATACTCATTATAATAATAAAATAACAAAGTTGTCAATTTTCTATTTTTTAAAACCATCAAATAAAAAAATTAAGTGCATCTAAGCTAATATTTTCAAGAAAATTATGTGAATTTCTTGATCTTTTTACTTGCCAAACTTCTTCGTGAGTAATTTTACACATGTTTTCTCCAAAAATCGATCAGACTTAAAAAAGTCATTGAGTTCTAAATAATAATTCAACTAAAGAACATGATCATACATTAAAATAAAAAATGTATGTGGAGGTTTTCAAATAATTACAAAAATATATTTATTCAGATTCTTCAAAAGTGTTGCGCTCTTTAAAAATAATTATAATTTAAAAAATTCAATACAAGTACGAGATTTGACAGGTAAAAAAGTCGAAAAGTCTACTTATTTCCTCCATTCTTATTTTTTTTCTTGAAAATATTAGATAGTGTACACTTAATTGTTTTATTTGATAGTTTTAATAAATAAAAATAATTGTCGGCTATGTTATTTTTATTATTAAAATTAGTATATAATTGTAAATGAATTTCAACCATAAATTATTATTTAGTACACATAACATAAGTATATAAAATTATTTAAACACTATTTGACTTTAATTGTATTTGATCGAACCTTTATCTAGAAAAAAGGAATAAATAAAAAATTAAAATTAGATAAGTATAAAAGTAGAGAAAGTATAATCATTTGTTTAGGGCCCGTTTGGATGGGCTTAATAAAAGCAGCTTTAAAAAAGTACTTTTGAAAGTGCTGAAACTTATTTTTAAAATAAGCAGTTATGCGTTTTGGATAAAAGTGCTGACGTTGCTATGCCAAACGTGAAAAGGGAAAAATAGAAGAAAGAGATGTTAGGGTTATGTGGGTAATTTGGAGATTGTATAAAAATATTAAGGGCAAAAAGATAAAACTGTGGTCAACTTAAAACAGCTTATAAGCTAAAAAAAAAAAAAGCACCCCTACCCCAACTTTTAACTTTTGGCTTAAAATAAGTTTTTTTAAACTTAAAATAAGTTATTTTGAGTATTGCCAAACAGCTAAATAAGTCAATAACCAGCTTTTAAGTCAGTTTGACCAGCTTTTAAGCTGAGCCAAACAGGCTCTTAGTCTATTCTGTTAGAAGAAGTTTGGCCATTTTAAGACAATTTGATGGCGATAAAGATTGAGGCAACTTTATGTAACGTGATTAGATAAATTTAAAAAGACATTTTTGGCAGTATTTTTTGTAAAATAAATAAATATAACAATTAGTTGTTAGGAAATATTACATATTTTTATTTCAAATAATTAAATAATTTCTCTATTTTTGTTCTCGATTATTTCGTCGAAATAATGATGAAGTTTTTTTATTTTTCACCCAACAAAAATTTGGATCGCAAGCAGCAGGGCTTATTCGGACTGACGCTTTCAGCATGATCTTTTTTCATATTTAGGATTTAGATCTGAGACGTCTGATAAAGGGTGAAACAGTCTTATCACTGCACCACAACTCATGTTGATAATGACGAATTGATTATTACGGGTACAAAATAAAACTAAATCAAACAAAATATTACTTAATTCAAAGTTACTGTTGATGGAATATGTGCGTCCACTACCAGTCAACGGACCAGGTCCCTTGACACAGCAAGAACAGTGCGGAAGATTAAACAATATAAAGAACACAACACAAGCAGTTTACGTGGAAACCTCCTTGCTCAAGGGAGTAAAACCACGACCTGTTGCACAGGATTTACAACCGTCTTCACTAATCTTCAAAAGCAAAAGCGAAACCCGGTTACAATCAATGTGAGAAAAAGTTATTAATCTCACGATCAAGTAATCTACCTATTACTTGAAGAGCCTAAGCGGATACAACACCGCCCACTAAACCACCTAACTCTAGATGACTTAGAATTTTGACTAAGCAACAAATCAATGTTGCCCACTAAATCAGTTAGCCTTAACTGATTTAGACTTTTACAAACCCAAAACAAATATCTGAATCCTTTATAGATTAGGAACAGATTTACAATGTAAGTACATAGACACAAAGCTCTAAATACAACAAAGATTCTTCTTTACTCTATCAGGTCCTTCTGTTGAGTTGAGCAATGTTCTTCCTTGAAGATGGCCTTCTGTTCAGCTTGTGAATTTTCAGAGAAAATCCAAGTTTAATTTGCCAAGTCTTGAATTTGTGTTTGTTGGAAAGAGATAATATAAATTCCCACAAATTCGTTGAAGTCATCCCATTGGCTGAAGGCCTGCTGTTGGAAAAGCTGTGCACCTACCGCATCAGAGATGACAGCTTTTCTGACAGCTGTCTTGTCGTCCTTTTCACGTGACAGTCTTGCGGGTACCAGGTCCCTTACTTGCGGGAACCAGGTCCTTTGCAAACTTCTATATGAGTTATTGAAAAGGCTTGCTGGCTGACTTCCTTCTTTGGATGAATGAATATAATATGGTGTTTTTCATGCTAAAAGTATCAAACATAAAGAGTTATTATCCGTTGGACAAACACCCTCCTCCATTCTGATTGGTGTAGTACACTGACGCCTTACCAACCTCTGACGTGACAGCTTTACAGCTGTAACCAATTATGTATCTGATGGAGGAAACTCTGCCTGGTACCAGGTCCCTGCATTTGTGAGATACTGAAACATACAATCTCGTCCGCTCTTTTATTGGTGTAGGATACTGCACTTTTCACCTACCACCTGACATGACAGCTTTTATGACTGTACCCCATTTGTATCTGGACGAGAGCACTCTGCCAGGAACCAGGTCCCTGCATTTGTGAGGATCATCAAAACACCTAGAATATAACAACTGTTATTTTCTAAGAAAATATCTTATCAAATGCATATTTTTAAGACTAATAACTCTAACATGTAAAAATACATTTTATCGAATGCATATTTTTAAGACTAATAACTCTAACACGTAAAAATACGTTTTGTCACTGGGCTATCATTTTCATAGATGTTTTGACTGCTAGCATGTCTCTGCTGCTTGAAAGGATTAAAGTCTCTTTTCCTTCCGGTTCTTCCCTCTATAGATAATTACATGATAACTGAGTGTTATCTATACACAAACCATGATTAGATAACAAAAAAAATTGATTCAATGAGTATATTAATCATCTTTGTACTATGGTGCTCTTTTTAATTTGCAATAATTTTTGGTATGTTCTGTTCTTCTGCAGAGTTCATTAATCTAATCTCATCATAATCAAATGAATTTGTAATAGAGAAGAGAGACGGACAATTGCACACATGTACTAAAGGCTTTGGAGGTACTAATCTTACAATTTTTTCTAATGTTTATGTTTTTCATGTTGGTGATGTCTTACAGTTTTCTGCAGCCTATCACTTTTATAGTTTGTTATGTAAGAGTTTACTTTGAGGAGATGATACAAGGCATTTAAAACCTAGTAGTACCTTTGAGGTGACAATAGTGTGGGGAGGACACAAAATTTGGTTTTCCTTTGAGGTGTGATATTAGGGTATATATATGATCAACAAATGCAAATGGTCTTCATAATTTAGACTGATATCCACATTTATGTAATCTATAGTTCTCAAGGAATGAATACTAACCATGGAGATCAACTGAAACAGTTTTTAAGTTGTATAGTATTTTCACTGTTACTTTCATCAACAACCAAGAACTTTTAATCAATTAATATTTTTTAGGTATTTTTTTAATATCTAAGCATGTGAAAGCTTTTAATATCTTTAGATTGAGAGTGACTGAACTGATTTGCTAATCATAACATTCTGATAGTTATTTGCAATTGACATTCACAACTTATATTAATTGATGATTTCTCAGCTTCTTGGCTTTGGGGAATATATTGAAGAAGTTTATGCTGCATACGAACAACACAGACTAGAGACTGTGGTAACTGCTCATTTCGTGTCTTTCTCTCATTAGTTTAACCTGTTGTGTAGGTTGTTTCAACGACTTCCTGTCGAATAGCCAGACTTATTCATTCACGAAAAGAGCTAGATTTATCCATATATTGAGCTGCAGTCTCTTTTTATTCCATGGAGTACCATTTGGTGTTATCTTCTTCTTCTTTTTTGTATTCTCCAAATCAGTTTCTCATTTTCACCACCACACTGTACCCATGCATAAAGCTTGTCCGAGTAAAGTAGTTTTTCAAGAAAAGCAAATAGTTTGATTAATGTGTTGCCTTCTGGTGTGTTTCACCGACAGGACACAGTGAGAGTAGGGAAGTGCAGCAATGTCGCTGAAATGACTGAAGAAGAAGCACTAGCTGAGCAACAAAGGATGTTTGTTGAGGCTCGTGCTAGGATGAATGGCGGTGTTACAATTCCCTCAAAACAGCCTGATTCAGAAGTGGACCAAAACTTGAATAACTAATTTTAGGACTTCCTTGTGTGTTCTATAGGCAAAACACATTTGACTCTTTTTTTTAAAGTAGTTTTGCTTTTGTGTTATGTACAAAAAGCTCCTGGTCGTGCTAGTTATGTAGACTCTCCTTTAATTTGTACTCGTCTCCATATATTCTGTAATTAATGAGAAGAATTATCTACATTCTTCAAGGGTTTGTCACTGTGGGCCTAAACTAAATGGAGTTATTAAAAGTAAAAACTTTCGCATATAGCCACTCAAAAGTAGCTTAACTTGAGTATGTGGAAAAAGTTTCAAAACAACAATATTTTAGTATTTAAGGATTTCTTTTCAACACTTTCAATATTTATTTAAAATGACAATATTTTGATTTGCTATAAGATTGACTTTTGTATTTATTTAATTAGAAAGAATACAAATTTTTAACATCAGAATGAAGAAAGTCAAATATTTCAAAAAAAGATAAAAATTGCTTTATTCTCTAATTAGTATTACAATGGAAAAATATGATGTGTCGTCTCTCTCTTGTTCTTTCAAACACCTTTCCCCATTGTTCTACATATTTTCAATATCCATTTTCGAATAACTTCATTGAAATTGAATTTAAATTTTTGTTGATTTGCCCCATTTTTCGTTGGGTAATTTTTTTTTTGAATTAATCAATTGTTATTTCAACCCCGTTATCGTTTTTCGATTCTCCATTGACGATCCTCATTCTTTGTAGAAGTCAAGTCGTTTGATCATCATTTATGGACAAATCTCCTGTAAGAATTTTTATTTTTATTTGTCAAGAGTCAAGGGTTAGTTGTAAAAAAAGTTCACCATCCTTCTCTCCTAAAAAATACAAAATTGCATAATGATCAAAATTATGTGCATCATCGTTAAAATTCAAAATTGTATCTGCTCATCATCATTTTTCTTGGAACATTCAAATTGTTGATTTGAAATACAAAAATGAAGTAATTTATCATCGGTGATCCTACAAAACTCGAAATCGATGATTGATCAAAGAAATTAATTAAAATATACAATGAAAAAAATCATATTTATTTTTCAAGATTTGACCGATTTCGTATTATCTCAATGAATTCATCAAAATTAATGGTGATGCACCACGAGAATAGATTTTTGAAATTTTATTCAAATACAATTATTGTTGTGATATTATATATTGAATAATCAGAATACAAATTAGTTTGAATACAAATTTGATGATATTATGTATTGGGATTATTAGAATATAAATGTATTTTGAATATAATTTTGATGATGTATCCCTATTCTATATTGAATTATTATGATTTTATATATTGAATGATTGGAGTAAAAATTTGATTGGAATACAAATTTGTTCAACAATTATAGACAACAACTTATAGAATACAATTTTCAAAATACAAATCAGGTTCCAATACAATTTTTTCTTAAATCAAAAGTTACAAATAAAGGTGTATAATGAATTTAATCAACAGTTAGGAAACAACTTTTTGAATATAATTTTTGAAAAACAACTTTTAAAATATAAATAAGTTTAGAATATATTTTTTTGTTTAATCAAAAGCTAAAAATAAAATAACATGAGTACAAATAATTGATATATAACATACAAAATACATTTATTTTGAATACAAATACAGTTGATAATTGAATTTAAACATAGCAAACAAAATGATTAATTTGAATGCACATGGATATAATATGCTTAAATAAATATAATATTGCAAAAAAATAATTAAAATATAAAAAGCCAACATATATACTAATATGAATACAACTTAAGTAAGAATACATATCATTTTAGTCGTATATAATTTCATTTAAATAAATACAATATTTTGAAAATACAATTGACGTATAAAAATACATCTGACAATACTAATATGAACATAAATCAAGTATGAAATTAAATAAATTAAATTTGAACTAAAATTGAAAAATGTAAACACCAAAATACAAAACCTACCCTAAATAATAACGAGATCTACTTTAAAAATCAGACTCAAAAGAAAATTTACCAAATAAATAATTCTGAAGTTGAATAAATTTGGATACAAAAATACATAAATGGTCAAGAAAAATACATTGAAAAACTAAAAATTTATCATATTAACCGAATAAATATAAATCAAAAGAAAGTTATCTAATTAAATGAGAATATGATGCAAATATTTTATTTGATCTTTTTCAATTTTAATAAAAAAGAAGAAGAAATAATTATAAATCACAAGAAGGGGAATACAATTAATGAATGGAGAGAAAGTGGAATTGATGAGGAGTGACAATATAATATATTTTAGGAGGATAATTATAAATATATAATTTGCTATAAAAACAATATATGAGGCAGAACGTGTGATTAATGTGAAATAAATTAGGAACTAAACTAGGATACATTATATTTTTTGAAATATTGACATAATGACATTTTTAATTATTATTTTAAAGTGTTTTTGTTTTTAACAATTATATTGAAATTTTGGTTTGTTAATTACGATTTATAGTTACATGTTATAAGGAGGAGAGTGGCGAGCGAGATTGGGAGAGGGAAAAGAGAGGGCAGAGAAGTGAATTGTATATGTATATCAGTTAGATATTTTATAAGTGTAATTGGTATACATATATATTTGTGTATATGGCGGTGGAGATTGACAGAGAGGAGAGAGGTGAGTGAGAGCTCAATAATTTGTATAATTCACATCTCTTTTGTATAATCCGACTACATTTGTATAATTCACGAGTTTTTTGTATAATTGAGTAATACCAAGTCTGGAATTTTATAAATATGGTAAAACTCAAAATAATGAATTGATACAAACATGAACATATGAACTTTAAGCAAGTATACTTTATATTATACAAATTACATTATATAAATTATATTATAATTTTTTTGAACACTACGGTTTATACAATTTTTAAAAAGTTATACACAAAAAGATTGAATGTATATGGTGATAAAACTGAAAAATCAAAGGAAATCATAGTCATATACAAATGCAAACCATCATATACAGACACAAATCAAGCGAAGAATTGTTAGTTGTGAATTATACAAACGTGATTAATTATGCAAACTCGAAGCTAGTTCACGTAATTAATAGTTAATGTTAGTCGTGAGTACGTAATTATAGCAAACAATAGTTATGATGACTTATTAAGTAGTATAAGTTTGCTTAACTGGGTAATTTTTCTAAATAGTAACTTATAAGTCATAAGTAGAATATACCTATTTTTGCGGAAAAAGGGTCAAATGCCCCCTCAAGCTATCGCCATATTTTCAACTACACACTTAACCTTGACGGCGGTCCTACTACCCCTCTATCCCCCCTACTGAACCTTTTTTTTTATATTAGTTCACCCTCACATGCTGACGTGTCCACATAAATCAGATTTATAAAATATGTGTGTATACATGCGTGGTCCACGTATATATTAGTGGATCCCACGAATTTACATGACTTACAAATTGACACGTATCACAGAACTGTACCTTTACCTTTTAGGAACCTAATCGACCCTTCTTCTTTCATTCCCTCCTAATATCTTAATAAAATTCTTTCTTCTTCCGTTCATGCTGTTCTTTCATTATTGTTGCTCATAAATGATTCTTACTATTTCTTCTGAGAAAAAGGTTAGATCTTTGCTAGTTGAATATTATTTTGATGGTAGTTTTTGATTAGGGTTTGTTTTTTATGCGTATTCAGATGTTATTTTGACTGTTGTGTTATAATATGTAGTTTATTAGGGCCTTTTAAGGTTTATTAGGGTTAATTCTAATTGAAGGTTATTCTTTACCAACTGAATGTTATCTTGAAATTTGATTTTAATTTTGATGGTATAGTGTTTGATTAGGTTTTGTTGTTTTGGGCATTCAAATATCATTTTGATATGTGTGTCATAGTAATAGGGGTTCAATGTTGATTAGGGTTAGTTTTAATTGAAGTTTATTCACTTCAAACAATAGTGTTCAATTAGAGATTTTTTTTTCTTTTTCTCCCTTGTTTAGTTGCTTCAGAATTTTTTAAGCAACTAAATAGTTATTTACATGTTTTCGTGAACTTATACAGTCTAGTAGTTTACTGATAAAGTAGAACCTTAGAAAACAGACTTTCTCATTTTCTTACTAGTGTTACCTTGTTCAGGTAGGAGATGAGTGAATTTACTTTGGTTACTTAAGATGGTATCATGGCGGAGTCTCAAATTTGGGTAGTGGAAAACCAATTTACAGTGGTAGGCAAGTTACATAGTTTTTGGATGTTGATGTGGATAGATTCTCCTATTTTTAGTTAAGAGGCTACATAAAAGAATTGAGATATACAATAACTTGCACCTTTAGTATCAAACATCCTAACATCGGCATTCTGAAAGATATTCATAATGATATGGATATTTTAGACTTAAGTTGTTTCTTTGGATTATAGAGATATTGTGGAGGTATATGTAAAGCACTTGATTGATGATGCAGTTGTGGAAACCACATCTATCTATTAGAAAATATCCCTCATGGGGATATGGAGGAATTTGGTTAAGCTTTTAATAAATTAAATGACCAAAGTGGAATAGGTGAAGACCCTTTTATTACCAATGATACTAGATCTCAATCTCCCGCAACTTCTTTCACTACTCATGTTGCTACTGCTTCTACCCCAACTCCTTCCACTACAACTACTACTCCTAGATCTCTTTTCACTATAACTCATTCCACTACAATCCTCCCACTACAATTGCTTCTTCAAGATCTCCTTCCACTTCAACTCCCCTTAAATGCTGCATATCCTAGTACATAAAATTTTGATGATCTAGTTTCATGCCCTGTTGAATATGATCTCTTAGAGAAAGAGGGTTCTGATTACTCAACTGAAGATAGTGTTGAGTCTGAATGTGGATTGGTGGGAGATGAGGAGGAGGATTATGGTAGTGATGTACATGAAAAAAGTTAGGAAATTGAGGGCTGAAAAGAGATCTCAGATTTAGATTTTTAATGAAACTCAAACAGGTAAAATAAGTGTTGAAGGAAGATTATGATATGATGAGCCTTATTTTGCAAGTTCTGATGATGGAGGTTATGAATAGTGATGAATGTGTTGAATCTGAAAGAGTAAATTTACCAAGAACTGTAAATTTATCAAGAAGGAGGAGGACAAATAATCAGGATATTATACATGATCCTACAACCAAGAAAGTTGGATGACAATTGGATATGGTCTTTGCAGATGTGAATGAATTCAGAAGTGTAGTAAGTAAATATGTTGTAAAAAAAAAAGCTCAAATATAGAAGTGTGTGAATAAGCCAAAAAGAGTTAGATGTAGGTGCACGAAAGATTGTCCATGACTTTTGTTTGCATGTCTTGACAAAACAACAAATGATTTCATGATAAAGACTTACAATCTAAATCATAGTTATAACAATATAACTAAAAATTATTTGTGCAATGCAAAGTTCATATCTACACATTTTAGAGAAAAGATTAACGAGCAACAAAATATAAGACTTTTCATGTTGCAAGAGTTGATAAGGGAAAAATATAAAATTCATGTTGGAAAGACTATTATTAGGAGAGAAAGAGCTATAGTTTTGAAAAACTTCATAGGTGATCATATTGTGCAATTTGGAAAAATTCTTGACTATAAAGATGAACTATAGAGGACCAATCTAGGGAACACTTGTGCTGTTAAACATGGTGAATTCGATGCTCTTGGTAGGTCGGTAGGTCAGTATTTCAGAGCTTTTACATATGCTTTGATCCATTGAATAAGACATTCCAAAATTGCGAAAAGTTCAAAGGTTTAGATGGTTGTTTTCTTAAAGGAGTTTGTAGAGAACAATTGTTAGTTGTTCTGGCCAAAGATGGTAATAACCAAATGCTACCACTTTCTTGGGCAATAATTGAGTATGAAAAGAAAAAGACATGGACATGATTTATCATACTGTTGAAGGAAGATCTAGGACTAGGAGATGGTGAAGATCTCATCTTGATTACATATATGCAAAAGGTATGTGTACTATTTTATTTTGTATTTGACTTTATCAATTTTCATGTATTTGTTATAATAACAAATCTAGATCTATTACAGGAATAAATTGGATCAATTCTAAATATTTTATCTGTTGCTAAACATAGAATGTACGCTAAACATATCTTAGCTAACTGGGCTAAGGATTGGAGAAGTCTCAAAAGAAGACAAGAGTTTTGGTCTATTTTAAAGAGTAACTTTGAATCTCAATGAGGAAAAATGTTGCAAAGATGATGTTGCTTGGTCTATACAAAATTATGGATGATCTTATGTACTACAACATAGAGTTCTGGTGTAAGTTTTACTTTGATAGTCAAGTAAAATGTGATTCTGTAGACAACCATATGTCTGAGTGCTTTAATTCATGGATCCTGGTATCTAGACATAAGACAATTATCACTTTGTTTGAAGAGATAAAGAGTAAATATGATGGAAAGAATAACCAAGTTAAGAGAGTTCACAAAGACTTGGATGTGTGCTTTTTTCCCAATGTCTTTGAAGGTACTACAGTAGAATACTGTTATGTCAATGAATTATAATATTGAATTTAATGGAGTTGATAGGTTGAAAGTGAGAGAAGGATCATTTCAACACTGTGTGGATCTTGGTAGGTGGACTTGTAATTGTAGGGTATGACAGTTAAAAGGCATACCATGTGCACATGTTGTGGCTGCCATTTACTTTAAGAAATGTGAACCTTTTGACTACATTGACAACTGCTATAATAAGGTATCTTACTTGAGTAATTATGCCAATGTCCTTCAACTTGTCACAAACATGAGATATGTTCTGAATCTACTAACCCCATAGTTGCACCACCAGAAATAAAAGGCATGTCTGGCAGGATTCTTAAACTTAGAAAGATTGAAGTTGGTGAGAGTAAAAAATCTGAAAGGCTGCCTAGAACTGGACTTGCCATGACATGTATTAATTGTAATGTTAGAGGCCACAACAAGAGAGGATGTCCACAAAGGGTTGAGTCATCAGTAATGGAAGAACCATTAAATATAGACAAGGAAAAGGGAAAAACTTCTTGTTTAGAAAGACCAAAGGTAACATCTTTAACTTTAATTTGGGATGTGACAGAGAACTCATAATAACTACAATTATTTTTAATTATATTTATAGAAAGCACAAACAGAAGGTGATCATTTTACAAAGAAGTCCAGAGAAAGACCACCTGCAGTACCTAGTGCATCTCCAGTTTCTACAAAGAGGTAAAGAGAAAGACCATCTACAACACCTAGTGCATCTGCAACACCAACAAAAGGTGCAAGAGGAAGACCACCTGCAGCACCGAGTGCACCTAATGCATTTGCAGCACCTGCAAAGAGTGCAAGAGGAGGACCACCTGCAACACCTAGTGCAACTCCTACATGTCCATTACCTGCTAATAGTAACAAAGGGAGAGAAAGGGGTAGGGGAAGCATATCCTCATACAAAAGGCAAGCAGTCATTGAAATGGGTGTGTTTCAAGCTGAAAGTGGATTCAAAGCTCTTAATGTAAATGTTTTCTATTGATTCAGTTACACTATTTTTTTATTGTTTAACTGCAAATTCACTTAGTAATTATTTCATACTTTGAATACAATCTGGGATGTCAAGTTGTAATATCTTCTCTAGTGGTACAACAAAAGTGATAAAATCTGTTGATGTTACTAGTGATATTGGTTATAAACCAAATACTGCAATCAAGTTGAAATGGAATGGAAAAGCATCAATCTCAACAAGAAAACTTCAAGAAATGAGAGAGGAACAAAGAAAAAAATCAAGATGAAGTAGTTCAAACAATCCAATCTAGGAAGTAATGATATTGCAGTACTGTTTAAGTAGGTATTAAAACATTTCCCATTTTGAATGATGATGTATTAGTATTGAACATCAAATTCTATTTTTGTTGTTGGATTTTGATTTTTGATTGTAATTTGACCTTATGTGAGGCTTGTTCTACAATCGATTATGTCTATTAAAGGTCTTTTCTCTTATAAATGGTGTTATGTTTATTCAATTTCTCCCTTATTTGTTGTAATATAGACATTAATATATCAACCACTTTATCCGAAAAGGTTTATGATATTGATATACAAAATTTCTCATATTACATATGACAACCAAAAGAGAGTTTCAACTCCTTTAACTAGTCACTACTCACTACTCACATATGTTATGACAATTCAATTAGTTTAATACTTGAATGAACCCTACTTTGAAATATGTTATTGATGAACAGGGCAACAACACAAATTACAATACACAAAATAATTTTTCAATCAAGCGTAAACCATTTAAAATTTCTTCGTTCGAACCTCTTCTCTTCTATCAAATTATCAATCAGAACTTGTTGAACATTGATTTGAATCTGTCTCTTCCAAACTTCATCTTTCAACTCTTTGATTTTGTTCACCTTTTCGGAGGATAAATTGGAATCTTGGATCGATTTCTTTTCTATCTCTCCATCGAAAAAAAATTATTATTGTTTGACTGAAAAAATAAAAACATCAGTTAAACCGAACTAAATCAAACAACTAAAGAAAAGTGACATACACCATAGTAGGGGCAAGACCAAAACCGTCTTTCAAAATTTGACTTTGATCAAGAAGTCTGCACATGCAACAAACTTCCGTGTTTACATTGTACTATGATTTTGATCATCGGGTTTGATTCTTCCATGCATAGTTTATTCAATTTTACGTTTGACATCACTAACCCTATTAACACAAAGCGAAAAAAAATTAAGTTGTCGAATTGGGAGAAGATTTCGATTGTTCAATGTGAAATTCGAGAAAATTGCAAACCCTAAATTCAATCTTAGTTGAAGAAGATACACCAACTTTTGTTAATAAGAGCAAATGGTATACAAAGAAGAGAACTTTTTTTTCAAGAACAAAAGAGATGGAGATAAATGAATTGGAAAAAGAATTAAAAATAAACGTATGGTTAAATAAAGAGTAAAGTTATCTTTGGGAGGCTTATTTGGACTCCACATGGACATTTTATTACGTTCTTACGTGCCTCACGGAGGTGAGTTAACGTATGTGGACACAGTAGCGTCTCAGAGTGAACTAATATAAAAGAAAAGGTTCAGGGGTAATAAGACCCCTGCAAAGGTTAAGTGTGTAGTTGAAAATATGACAAAAACTTGAGGGGGCATTTGATCCTTTTCTCTATTTTTTGCTCTAGATTACTTTAGAATTTTTTTGGCCTAAAAATGAGTGATTAAAATCACTTTTATAACTTTTTCAAATACCTTCACAATTTAAAAAGATATATATTTGAAAATCAAAAACACCTACAAATAAGTTAATTCAAACAAACAAGATGGCTAGAGTCTACTCTGTGACAGATCATTGGTTATCTTTCTTTGTGATTACCCCGACCACTTGTTCATTACATTTATTGTAAAATCAAATCAATACTAATGTTTAAAAAAAATAGCATTACTAAGAATGATAATAATGTTTAATATTTTTTTTAACGGAAAAAGGGTCAAATATATTATCTTCTATTGGAAATAGTTTAGTAAAAACTGCGCAAATCACATAATATAAGAAAGAAATTACTTCCTATCCCTACTCTTTCATTAATTAATAAAAATTCTCTTTTTTTAGTGTTTTTCGGATATATAATATTGTAGGCATATATTTTAATTAATAACGATTGTTTCTTATATTATTAAGTTGTTGTTATTAGTTTAAGCGTTGAATAAGGGACTAAAAGCAGAAATTAATTGATTCCCACAAATCACGCGTACGTTTCTTCCTTCAACCAACTAATTATAAACCTTTAACTGAATTATAATTTTAAAATTTCAAATTGTGAAATCTTCTTTCTGTTCTTCGAAAAAAACATTAAAAGTTTGATTCAAACAACTTCGGAACGCAATTTTATGAAGATTCAAAATGAATATTTTGTATATGTTAAGACATTTTGGATCATGAAAAAGTGATGTTAGATATGAGCGATATAGAAGTGATGTGATAGTGGTTGGAGAAAATATTTCGTTCGTAAATCTTATTTCAACAATTGCAGCTGAATTGGGTACTGATGAATTAAAAAAAATTGAGATAAGATACATTGTTGAAGGTAATTTGTCTCCATTGTGTATTCATAATGATATGGGGGTGAAATTGTACATAGAAATGATAAAACATGAGGTATAGGATTCGATATGTATTCACTTTGCATTGATACATCGGATAAAAATGATAAAGAGATACAAAATTTTGATGCAATAACAGGTGAAATTGTGTATGTTGAAGGTGAATAAAAGGACGCAAACATGTACTTTCTTCCTGAAAGATTTTTTATGCTTGCTTTTTAGAAGTACTTTTCTGCTTCATGTACCTAAATTTGTTGGGTTTTTTTCCTCAGGTACCTTAATTACATCATTTTTCTATTGAATTATTGAAGCCCCATAATTTTTTCCGTTTAAACAAACATCGTTGTCTGATGTGAAATCAGATTTATGAGGAGTATTGATAGAGGATACATATGTTGTTCCACTACTCATTAGTCCAATTGATAGTGAAAATGTTCGAGAATAATTGTGTTTTACTTAAGTCATTTGAACACATTAGAAAACAAATGAGACTAACACGGTTTGTCTTCATTCATTTAATCAAAATTATTACAATTCGAACACAATTGAAGGTATTTACAATAGAAAAACCGATCAAAATCAACCAACAGTGTTTTAAAGGAACAAAATTATGTGTGGTTCAATGATCAATAGAAAAATGACGTAGTTGAGATACCTGAGGGAAAAAACCCAACAAATTTATGAATCTATTTATGTATTTGGCCTTTAATAATTCTCAAATTATATACTTTATGAAGTACTTTTAGGTTACTATTTTATGATGCGATAAATGAAAAATTTTATGTTTTCAATTCTGGTTACATTTTTTGATTCCTAATTTTTGATAAAGTTAGTTTGGTATACCTTGTTGTTTGTCTGATACTTAATTGTTTGTAAATTTTGTATTAGATAGAATAATAGTATCAATAGTTGTGATGTGTTCCGAAGTTAAAAGAGACGACATATAAAGAAGATATCATTTGAAGCAACGATATATCATATACATAATATCTTTTTCTAAATTTTGTATCTACTAATAATAAAGTATCGGATATTCTGCAATTGAAAAAAATGATGATGATACTTAATATAAATAATAAGCTTTAATATGATCCATAAAAATGTAAAATTGTACTTGATACATAATTCTAACTATTATAAATCAGTCAAATTGATACTTATAGATATAATAAACTTTAATATGATATATAAAAATGTAAAATTGTACATGATACATAATTTTAACTACAGATTGTAAACTAGTCAAATTGATACTTAATAGAAACAATAAGCCAACTGATGAAACATTATGGTGTTTACTTTGAAAGGTAAATAAGTAATTTTGAAAGGTTCAATGGTTCTATTACCAGATAAGAAATTGTCTTGTCATCTCGATACAAAAGAATGCTTGGACGATGACAAAAAGAAAGAAAAAGAACTTAAGTGATAAGCCAATTACGAACAGAAATCATTGTGGACATGATAGACATGAAATTCACAACACGCGATCTTGTACTTTCTTACCCAAAGAAAAGTGATACATTTTTTTAGAAAAATACATTCAGCTTCCAATATAATGAAGTGTTACTGTTAGATATTAATAATTAGAAATTTCTTCAACTTTGAGTACATTTCTGCTGGAAAATAATTTAATGACACTCTTAAACTATTAAATTTTATAAATCTGGTAAAATATTTATATAATAATATATATTTTTTATTTTAATAATAATGTATATGATACATCATGATTGTGAATAATCATATTTACTGTAACTTTATGTTAAATATCACATATAAAAGGAAAGATAAAATGACAAATTTTATACATTAATTTATATAATTGGTACATGTTAAAATATACATTGTCGTGGTTAGATGTAAAGTGTATTTTTAACTTAATAAACAACCTCTTGAATGATAATACTGTGTGATACTTAAATTTATAAAACTTATTTATATCAGATAATTTTTAAAAGTATCATATTTTGTATTCTAAACCATAAGTACTATAATTATAACCAAAAAATAAAGAAAAATATACATAGTGAGATCAAAATTAAAATACATTAAAATTTAAATTCAAAATAACAAATTTTTTAGAGAAATAACCATTTATCCAAAAATCAACCTCCTAAGATTGTTAATCCTAGATCATTTTCTTCAAAGATAACACACCATATAGCAGATGCAACAATTCTATCCTTTTGGGGGATTCTTCCACATTCGCTTTAAAAGATGAAGTTTCATCCTTCTTCCACTGCGTCTTGTAAATATTATCATTCTTCATTATTGTTAATGGATCCTAAAAGCTTTTGGATCTATTTTCATTCCAACCATTATCGTCGGAATCATAATGAGTTGATTAGATCTATTTTCATGAAAGTTGTTATCATCAAAATAAAATACACAACGTACCATACTAAAAAGACAAAGCAGAATTCATATGTATAAGAAAATTGTAAATTAAAAACATTACGTATTTTTTTAAAAAAAAATTGAAGACTGAAAATAAAAAAATTGATGAAGAAATAGTTCTACCTCTTTAGGAACTTGAAATCGATGAACTTGAGAGAGAATAAATTTGAAATTATGAAAATTGAGTGATTGATGTAACTGTTGATATATGAAAGTGATTTTAGGCGTAAAAATAGGAACAAAAACGTTGGATTGGAAGGGAGGTAAATAATATATCTGGAAAATGAGAGGAAAAGAGGGATTTTTGAAATATTTTAAAATGGTTATAAAGTATGCAAAAAAAAAAAGATTGTGTAATTAGGTAACTTTACCAATAGTGTAAAGGGAAAAAGGACAAGTATATCGCCGAACTATCACTAATGGTATACAAATGCCCTCAGTTATGCTTTTTGTTCATTAGTACCTCTAGCGTTCAAAATCAGTGTGCATTTTCCCTCCCACTAACGGAAAACTTATTTGGTACACGTGGCACAATCCTACGGCTCAACCCAATTTGATCAATTATTTAACCCAAAATTCAAATATCCGCCCATTACCTTTTTAATCCACTTGATTTACCCATTACTCACACAAATAAACTATTTTAAAAAATGTACGGAGTTCATGCCTCAATAAATTAAATCCTTTAGCAATTTTTTTTGTTGTTTCTCTCTCCGCTACTTTTTGTTCAAATTAACTTTATGTGAAGAACCATAATCTCAATGATTCACGAGGAAAGGAAACATAAGTCATGATTTTATTCAACAGAGGATCAAATGGAGCATATTTGCTACTAATGACTTCAATACGAAAAACTTTATTATAAAAAAGAATAACATTATTACCCGTTAAATTCAAAATTTGTACTCCAACGACTCATTAAACAAAATTTGTTTAATATTTCAGAAATTGAAATTTATAAAATGATAGATTTACAGATTTTTAAATGTTTTTAAATAGATCAATTTTATTATTTTATTCATTTTATTTTACGTAAATAAATTTGAGTAAATTAAATAAAATCCTCACCGATTAGCATATTCAAATATGGGTTCAAGTCATTAACAACAATATGTTTAATTTTATCCTCAATTGAATTGCATAACGACTTATATATTCTTTCCTCATTAGTTTCATTTTGAATCATTGACGTCATTGTTCTTTTCATAAGAGTAGTTTCAAGAAAAATAGTGGGGATATAGTAACAACTTAAAAATTTGATTTCACGAATATTTTCATTACATAAACCTAGCTATTTTTATTTAAAAAATGGATAATGACCAAATCTGATAAGTTTTTGAATATTTAAGGAATAAAATCATAAGTTTATAGTTAAGAGACTAAAACCAGCAAGTGCTTAGTTAAGAGATCAAAACTGATAACTTTTTGAATAGTCAAAGGACTAAATCAATTAAATGTATAGTTAAGAGACCATTTCAGACCTACTCCTATATTTAAGAGACCATTTACGTCATTTTCTCTAATTAATACTTACTAGACTTATTTTAACTTGATTTACTACTTTTAAACTATGATCATTTTCATTATGACTTATTAATTTTTATTAAATTTTTTTATGCTATTTCATTATTATTTTTCGTTGATATTTTGTCATCACTCATCTCATATTTTCTGTTATTTTCTTAAGAAACACATTAGATAGTTCTATTTTGATAGGACTAAAAAAATATTTGAAATACAAGTTTAATTGTATATTTATATGAATACTTTTACCCAAAGAAAACTTTTTAAAATCCAAAAAGCACACAAAAAAAATCAATTTTATCAGTTTGTTCAAATTTATAATTTTAAAACTTTGACAAGTTGATTTGATTAAATATTCGAAAAATTCAAACTCAACCCAATCATGTGCCTCCTAGTAGAAGCATCAATTAAGTCTTGAGATGATTGCATTTAACTATCCTAAAACTGCTTAAAGATAACTCACATCCACCCACAAAAAACAAGAGATCGCCCCAAAAAATCCAACATTGATATATCCGACTTTATTAATTTGATTAAATTTATAAATTTATAAATTAAGGGATTGTATCAAGTTCTATGACAGATCCTACTACAAGTACGTTGGTTAATTTTTGGTAAATCTTAATGAATTTTTATTTTTGAGGCGATATCATAACTTAATTTTCGATGGCCATCTCAACTTGGAGGAGATAGCACTACAGTTGAAGCAAAATCTGCCTAGACACCAACACAGGTTGTGGTGCATCGGTGGAAGTGTTTCACCCTTAACTAGAGGTCTCGGATTCGAGCCTTGAGAATGGAGAAAATCCTATTGGAAGCGCCACTCCCAAATGGGGGCTCTACAGAGTGCGATCTAAATTTAGTCAGAGCTCCAATGTTGACTCCGGACACAGGAGGGAAAACAAAAAAATCTGCCTAGGCATCAGTAGCTCTCTTGTAAGGCGACTCCAAAGAGCAAAACGACACTCCACCAGATGCACGAAAAGAACTGAGTTACGCTGGAAGAGACAACGGACTGTGTAACAGTTCAAAGCTTATATGAATAACTTAACCAGTAGGACAGGTGACAAATTATCAGAATACAACCACTCCTCCTAGGATTAATGAGGAAAATGATAAAGTCAACTCGACAAAAATATATCGACGTTAAGATTCAGTTGCTGTCATTGCAAGCCTGCCTGCCCACTTTTAGTAATAACCAACCCCTTTTATTTCTGCTTGTGATTGCTGTGGGCCTTCATTCCCTCCATTTCCAAGGAAAACCAGACGACCTGCAATGCCCGGGGAATAGGATTCATAAGGGTTCATGATGGACAATAAACAACTTTGTAATCTTCCTGTACCGATTGCTCATTATGCATCACTACAGGTATTAATAGGCCACAAGATTACAAGTACAAATGAGCCAGAATATCATACCACCCATACTTTAGAACGAAAAACTTTCTCCAGTTAAAATGATAGCACACAAGCACTCATCATAGAGTTGGTGCCTCCATTAGTGGGTACCATAAGATCTCAGAAACAATTCCTTGTTTATCCAGACACAACTTAGTTTTTACTTGCATGTCAACGAATTCTAAGTGGTTTCGAACCCAGTGCAAGATGCATCTCTATTATTTGCTTTGAAGCTATTCAAAATTGGCTTTTAATTCAAGTATAGCACCTAGGTAATTTTCACCTGAAGCTCATAAACTTGAGTTCTACAGGACATCTTCAAAGTTCAACTAAAAGGGTTGCTATGATAGAAGATGGAAAAAAGATATCAACTTATAATGCAACTTGCTGACTTTGAGAGGTTACTGCAGCAACCAAGCCAGCCTTTAAAAGAAGCAGTTGCTCAGAGCATGGTAACCTAGACACTAGAATATATGTATATTTCCAACCTAGTATGACCAAAGAGAATATACAATTTCTAGTCAAGGTTAAACACGTAAATAGACAAAGAAAGCACAAGACTCATTTTTGATGGCAAAATGATTGCATACTAGAGAGAACAAAATAAAAGCTATGCATAGAGCTGAAATAGTAAAGAGAATTTAAAACCTATGTTGCTTGTACTCATAAAAAATGTCAACGGGTGTGTTGGATTCTCCAAAAGTAGTGTATTTCGAGAGAATCCAACACGGATGCAGCATCGAAAGTGAAGAGTCTATGCAACTTAGTTTAAAAACTACATGCAGGAAAATGCAAGAGAAACTAACTATAGTGAAGTAGAAAATAAGCACGATGCAGAAATAGATTTAAAAATAAAGGCATAATACATAAATATGCCCTTTAACTTGACTTCGATTCACATTTATGTCCTCCAACTTTGAGAGCGCACAAGTACACTTAAACTTGTATAATTATGAACAAATAAACACACGTCTCATGTGACATTCTACATGACAATTTGCGTCCTACATGTGTTATGCCACGTAGGATCCATGTGTCTACTTGTTCAACTTTATACAAGTTCTTGTATAATTATGAACAAATAAACACACGTCTTATGTGGTATTGTACATGACAATTTGCGTCCTACATGTGTTATGCCACGTAGGATCCATGTGTCTACTTGTTCAACTTTATACAAGTTAAGTGTCTGCTTGTGCACACCCAAAGATGGAGGGCACAAATATGAACAAGGCCAAGTTAAATGGCAAATTTATGTATCATGCCAAAATTAGAACTACATGCACAATGATGAAAAACAACTAAACTTCGCTGAAGAAGTAGAAAAAACAAGTAGTAAATTACCATTTTTTCGTATAGCAATCTCTCGTATGCGCCGTACAAGACCGGTGATAGGATCAGTGAAGATTTTTGTTTCAAGGTTACCCTCCACATACAAAATTGAACTACAATTTGCAGTGCATCAAACAATTATCAGAAGGTTAGATAATTTGAAAGGTAATAGGAAGCAGAAGTATGAAAATATAGATTAACAGAAAGTAAGCATTCAGTAAAAAATTACAGAACAAGATTTCATCAGATACCCGCTTTTCCCTTCCTGGGAGAAAATGGCCCTCAAATTTGGCTAAAATATAGCAATTAGTTATATGTTTTTCTAAAAAAGATTGTGTTGTATAACACTGAACTATTCTTTTGGGATTCTTATGATTTAGGGAAAAACGAAGAGCAGTGAATAAGCCAGTTTTTTTATTGCCACTCACGCAAGGCTTTACCTTCAAGCAGGCTATATTGACTTCACAACAAATAAAATTAGAAGTGGCTTGATTAACACAACCCTCATCTGGTTGAATATTTTAGGCAAACAATGATAAGCATTAGGTAACACAGGAAATCACAGGCATAAATAAATGGCATAAGCCCAAATTTAACTTAAAAAGTAACAAGATGGAGGAAACCGGAAGCATACCCTGGAACAATATTCTTCACGGCCATTTCCCCCAATCTCTCTGGATAGACCGAGACTCTGTGCCACTGAACTGCACACCTATTGGCATATTCTCCTGGCTCTTCATTATCAAACGGCCTCCTGTTGTTCCGAATTCCACCTGTTCCAAGGGATAGCAGAGTCACTGTCCTCCCACTTTTCAACCTCTTTTGTATAGGTATCTGGCCAACTTGACCAACCATGATTGCCTGTCCCGATTCCACAGAAAACATCAAACAAACTTATATATGCGGACTTAATATAGTTATGACTATGATTGTAGCGTCTTTTATTTTTCTTCGTTTAGTGGGATAGAAAGTAGGTATTTGCAGCTATACCAATTTCCCTTTAAATACTGGAACAACCATAATTTTCACACTGCTAATTCAAAAACAACTCAATCAATCAACCATTCCCTAATCCCAATCTCAGCTAGGGGTACGCTTAATGAATCTACTATCCAATCTGCTCTATTCAGATCCATTTTGTTTCTATACTAAATAATTCCGCTAATATGCCAAAAGCAAAGAAACAAAAACAAAAGATCCCCACTCAACCACCACAGATTTACAATGTATATATGCATGAACTCTATAGTGTGCATTTACATATTATAAAATACATAAGACACACAAACTACTATGAACTGTCAGGATCATATCTTTGTGAACTGTAACATGCAAAACAGTGTCTCAATCTATTAAATGCCAACAACCATGATTAGCTAATAGCTATATGAATGCTCACAACCATGATTCTCCATTTAAATTCATATTAGACCCACATTATGTAGAATAAAATTAAAAGAACCAAAAAAATAACAAATAAAGAGTGATATGAGTTTACACATTTTTTACTAAAATAAACATCTCTGAAAGGGCTAATAGACTCATAAAAGCATAGGACCTAAAGTACACATACTGACATGACTACAATATATAGCACCTATATAGATCCTTTTTTATTTCTTTAATAATTAAAAAAAGACATCCCTGAGGGCCACTGGCTCACAGTTCAAAACTCAGTAGATAATAGACCCACCCCTCTACCCCTCAACTTAAATGCCAGGCTTTTGTCTGCAGCAAAAATTGAACCCTTGACGTGGGCCGAACCCACAGATCACGAATTACATTTTACCACTATACCAAGGCCCTGGGGCATATCACCTGTATATAAATCCTTTTCATTGCATCTATCTTTCGCTAAGTTTGCATGGTATAAGAAATCGCAGTATTACGAGATAATTCCTTCCACCTTTTAGCACATTCACTCACCATGGTTTCACGCCTACAAACTGCTGCATTTAGAGGTCAAGACAGGACATGACCAGACCATCTCAACCAACCTTTTCTTATTTTATCCTCAATGTGTGCTACTTGTCCCTTCAGTCAAATGTTATCATATTCAATCTTGTCTAATCTTGTATGAGCATATTTACATCTTTGCGAGACTCATATTGTAGACGTGGAGGACTTTAATGCCCAATAGTCACTCCCATATAGTATTGTTGGTCTCATAACTGATCCATAGAACTTACTTGTTACTTTGGTAGGCATCATTTTATCACAACACTCTTTGCAATACTTCTCCATTACAATCATCCGATTTTGATTCTATGTATCATATTATCTTTGTCTATCATTCCATTTTCCTAATATATCATGAGTCTAGATATCTGATTTATTTGCATTGAGACACCCAAATCCAGCCTTATCTCACCTCAACTTCACTGTTCTTAACTTATTATCCTGACTTAACTTGTCGTGAATTTATCCAGTCTTACTCCAACATATCACACCCTTATTTTCTCCACAGTTCAAACTTTTGGTTAACTCCCACATTGATTTCGTTAATTAGCTCGATTTGGTCATCAAAATACATACATTATGCAAAACCAAGTTGTGTTGTGTCGGTTCCCTCATCCATAAACAGGGTAAACAAGTACGACTCAATGACAATCTGAGTAAGTCCACGATGATGGAGAACTCCTTTATATCTCCTACTACTGTTCTAAGGCCAGTGGTGACTCCTTCATACATGTACTTTATGACACTTATAAATTCAATTTAAATTTTTCTCTTCTTCAATATCCACGCAAAGGCCCTTTCTAGGTAATCTATCGTATGCTTTCTCCAAATTCCAAATAATAGATGCACAAGGTTCACAATCTAGCTTCATTTATCATAATTCACCTAGTAAATACCTACTCCTAATCAATTCCCGAGTGGACAAAGAACAATTATGCAGTTCAACCACATTATGTGCATGCATACCAACTATTGCCTCATTCATATATCATTACATGCATAGCCACATATTGGTAACTACCACCCAAACACCTATCCCAATGGCCAACAGTCATTTCCCAATAGACTCTTGGTATCTCAATGACTCAAACCCATAATCTCATCATTGGAGGAGGAGGGTCCTTTCGACTAAGCTATCCCTCTTAGTCCATGGAGACACACAAGTTCATTCTTGTAAATGGATAGAATCCTGTCTGACTAACACATGTTATTGAAAGCAATCTCTTTATACATTGCTTACAACAAACAGATGCACAAGCAGTGTGAACTTGCCTCCATTTGTTTTATTTTATTATGTAAATACATACATCCAAGCAAGTGTAAAGTAAACTATCAGCACTAAACATGCATTTAAACGCCCAATATGCATATGCATAAACCCGCTATTCACATCATCAACAAACAAAAACACACTATTTCATTTTTTGACCATGAACAAACAAAAACACATAATTTCATAAATGCAAACAGTTAGTATGACTTTCTAATGAATACCTAACATACAAAATCAATTTCTCAATCTGTTAATTCCGACAACTGGATACACAAGGTTTGCGTATCTATCTCTATCTATCAAAATTCACCTTGTATATTCCAACGTCCAAGCCATTCTCGAGTGTACGTTCAATGTATTTGCGTTCTTGCTTCATCTCAGAAGCTGAAGGTGATGAAAAACCAGTTGATTCTGGTTCAGAGTCCGAAGCAGGACCCAATTCATTGTGGTCCGAATCCGGAGAGGAGAAGTCATCTGTGGCTGAAGAGATTTTTGTGCAAAAAGACAGTGAAGACAGCTGCGAAGCTTTAATGGAGCTAGGGTTTGTCAGCATCGTGCGTAAGAACTTTCTCGACAGTGAAGACGCCATTGACATACCTTTGAAAGACAATTTTCTCCAGAAATGTAAATTTTATGAGCCCTTAAACCTTTGTACTACGAACTTAAACCCTTGGGTGCCGTTTGGTGGGAACAATTTGGGAAAAATGAGTATCTTAGTGAAAATTAAGAACATGTTTTATTATTGGGAAATTGGTCAAATATAACTCTCTACTTTGCTTTATAGTTTGACTTTAATTTTATCGTTTAAATAAAATTAAATTTATTCTTATCGTTATTAATTTCATCAAAATTATTTTTCATGTGACGAAATCCTCAAAATTAACTCAAGTTACTCAAATTTTCTTTTAAAATCACATTTCCTATTTTTAATCCAATGCCTTGATCTGCCCTGACCCCTCTATAGGATAAATCATTCACCTTTTATCCATTCTCTCAATTTTTTCATACAATCCATTTACTTCTCCTCCATTGTTTTTCATTTCTCTTTGATTGTTCTTCATAGATTTTCTTCAACAATTCATACTTGTTTAGTTGTTATGTACTATTTGATTGATCTTTTGAAGAACTTTAAAATAGTAACAAGTATTTGATTTTTCATTTTTTGGATCAGAGTGATATCATTGAAGAAACTGAAGAAGATGAATAGGAGGAGGAAGAAGAAGAAACAGAGGCGAATTTTTTCGTAATTTCTTGATTTTCATGATCAAACAATAAGTCAGAAACTTTCAAAGGCGATAAATTTAAAAAAATTTGTTAGAATTGTTGACACCCAATTTTGGCCTAAGATCTTCAATAATTCGTAATTTTGGGCCACAATACTAAGCCCGTCATTTGAGCCCATTTTGTATTTATTTAAGTATTAACTAGGTCAAAATAAAGCCATTTTCAGAAAAAGAAGAGAGAACCCTAAAAAAAAAAATTGATCCACTCTTCCTCTCCTTTCTTCCCCACGCAGCCCCCTCTCCTCTCTTCCTCCAAACACCCCCCCAGCCGCCTTCCTCTCTCCTTCTTCCTGTTCCTCCCAGCCACCCCTCTCCTCGACTCCTCTTTCTCCGTCCGCCTCTTCTTCTCTTCCTTTCTTCTCCATCTCTGGCAGCAGCTCCATCGGCAAAAACAACTCTGTAACAGCAGCCGAAGAAGCAGCTCAACGCCAACCCCATTTCTTCCTTTTTTTTCGTTTCCGACCAGCAGCTTCGGCAAAGCTCTAAGCCGAACCAAACGACCCCATTTTTCCGGTTAACTTCACAACAGAACCACCAAATCCTGACCAAAACCCAGCTCAAACATCCGCTCAAACAGAGAGCACCAAAAGCCGGCACAAACCTCACCCAAAAAGCTCTCTCCCTCTCTTCGCCAAACCCACAACAACCAGACCCAAACCCCTTCGTTTTTCTCCCTTTTCCGGTGAAAAATCCACCGGAAACGACACTGAAACAACCATTCCAAACAGCAGCATCAAACCA
>NC_028648.1:48125312-48131170 GCF_001406875.1 Solanum pennellii | reverse complement strand
CCGATGAAAAATCTATCCGTCGGATTTAGAGGCCTCCCCATTTTAAAAAGACGGAAATTTTAATTTAAGTTTATATATAATTTTACTTGTTAAATTGGCCGATGAAGAAATTACCGTCGATTTCCAAGGCCTCCCATGTTAATAAGACGGATTTTTATTTTTCGAGTTATTCATTTTTATTTTTATTTATTTGACACTAACTCTTTTACTAAGTGTCTTTACAGGTACTCAAAACTTGCTTCCTTGAAGCCATTCGAAAAAGTTCGAATCGTACTTTATTTCATTATTATGTGAATATTGACGTTAGGCAAACTTTAGGCCGATAATTATTATTTTATTTTATTTTATTTGTGTATATTGTGTGTTTATTATATTTGTACATTATTTTATTTTCCTCAATTTGAAAAAAAATGAATTCAGTCGGGAACCACAATTGTGGATTCCGAAGGGTGCCTAATCCCTTCCCTTCGGAATAACTTAAACCCCTTACCTAGAATCAATTTGGTTTCGTAGACTAATAATTGGTTTCCTAGTTTTCCTAAAAATTAGGTGGCGACTCTTTTTTAAAAAACTTGTTTATTTTTAAAACTTTGTTAAAATTGAATCAATTAATAATTTTCGAGTTGCCGCGACGTTTCGCCCTATTTCGAAAGAGTAGGGATGTAAACAGAATGGCGACTCCGCTGGGGAATTTTAGAGGTTTTAACCAATATGAATTTAATTTTTTTCAAATTGAGGAAATTTTTTGTTTTATTATTATGTTATATCTTGTATTTTTTTATTTCGCTGATTATTTGTATATTGTATTTATTCATTATTTATCTTGTTGTGTATATATTATCATTGCATTCATGGCATAATATTTTCCGTCAAACGACAATTATTTCATTTCCACTAAAGGACGATTATGCGGGTTCGCAGTCGTTCATTAACCAAAGATTTTCTCGGGGCACCCTGACGAGTGTAGTTGGCTACTTGATAGTCAACGATCGTTAACTGTCCCAGCCCAAGTAGTCCGCTTGGGTTACCTTTTTCACTCTAAATACAACCCACTCCTAGTCAACTAGTGTAGAGCCGAGCCAAATTCTGAAAATAGCGCATTTGAACTAAGATGACTCAATACCCAAGGCGTGTTGGGCCCATTAGAAGACCACCTTGAGTCCAAAACGGCCCACGGCCTAAAAGGACGTTCATGCTTATGTGTTTAAATTTGAAGGATGTATACGTTGTTTGAGAAAATCATTGTCTCATAGGGTAAGGATTAGATTATAGTTTGCTTAGGTTAAAGAAAGAGCTTCATCAGCTGTTAGCCTATTCGAAGATATTGGCATCCGAAGATGACAACAAATCAAGAAAAGCAGAAGGATCTTACGTGGAGGCATAGTTTAGGGTCGTACCCCTGCGTGGGACTGATTATTTTGTATACATTTCCCCTATTATGTATTTCCATTAGGTTTTATTCATAAAATTTGTATAAATTTGAGTTTTGGGGCAATGAAATATTTCAAATGACGTATACATCCTTCAAATTGATAGGCCTACCCTAGGCATAAAAGGGTCACATATTTGTATAGGACGCGCAATAATTGTTTGTACGCTTTGTGATATATTCAGTTTGTCTTTAATTAAAATAATATTTATGTGTTTTATTCATTATGTGTGACATTTTGCATTATTCATTATGTACAGGAACTAACACTTTTACATTTTGAGTTGTTCTTCTTTACAGAGAAAAAATTAATTTATGTTCAAATTCAGAAATCATTATTTGTCCGAAGTCGCAAGAGACAAGAGGATTAACGAAATTAGAGTCCTTGCATTTCTCAATTATATCAAATCAAAACGAAAAATCATGGGAGTATTTGACTATGAAGTGGCACTTACTTATTTTTATTATTATTTTACATGACGGTCCTGCTCTCACATATTTCTCATATTTTTGTAGGGATACCGTCCCCGACATCAGTCGGGGATGGTCATAACGATGTTTGGATCTCGTGAAAATTGGAAGAAGACAGGTCCAAGAAAACATCCAAAGAGTACAACAAATCATTATTGTAGAAATTCGTAAGGTACATTCAACAGACGGTATAAATATTGACGATTAAGAGGCTATAAAACGTATTGGTTATAAAAATAAAAAAAAATAAAAAAAAAAGAACTTCATGACTAAAATTTTAGTAGCGTTAGACGTAGGAATTTCTTTGAGTTGTCTAAGTCTTTAAATTATTATATGCCTTATCTGGTCGAACTACGCGTACCTGATTCTCATTTCGGTGAGATACGTAGGCAACCCTTCTAGGGTTCGGTATTATCTTTTTTCAAAAAAAAAAAAAAGAGGGTAAAAAGATTTTTTTTTTTTAAAAAATAGTTTGTGCATATTTTCCAAGTCATATCTGGCCGAACTACGCGTACCTGATTCTCATTTAATGAGATACGTAGGCAACCCTTCTTGGGTTCGGTATTATCTTTTTTTTAAAAAAAAAAGGGTAGAAAGATTTTTATAAAAAATAGTGTGCATATTTTCCAAGTCATATCTGGCCGAACTACGCGTACCTGATTCTCATGTCAATGAGATACGTAGGCAACCCTTCCTGGGTTCGGTATTATTTTTTCTTTTTTTAAAAAAAAAATTAGTTTGTGTATATTTTCCAAGTCATATCTGCACAAACTACGCGTAGCTGATTCTCATTTTAATGAGATACGTAGGCAACCCTTCTTGGGTTCGGTATTATCTTTTTCAAAAAAAAAAAACGGTAAAAAGACTTTTAAAAAATAGTTTGTGCATATTTTTCAAGTCATATCTGGACGAACTACGCGTACCTGATTCTCATTTCGGTGAGATACGTAGGCAACCCTTCTTGGGTTCGGTATTATCTTTTTTTTAAAAAAAAAAAAAAACTTTAAAAATAGTTTGTGCATATTTTTCAAGTCATATATGTACGAAGTACGCGTAGTTGATTCTCATTTCGGTGAGATACGTAGGCAACCCTTCTTGGGTTCGGTATTATCTTCCCAAAAAAAAATTATTATAAAATAGTTTGTGCATATTTTCAAAGTTACATCTGCATGAACTACGCACACCTGATTCTCATGCTAATGAGATACGTAGGCAGCCCTTCTCGGGTTCGATAGTCATTCTTTCAAAAAAAAAAAATTTGCTTGTACATACTGTAAGAGTCATGTCTTCATCTCCGTCGGGACCATGTAGTTAAGAGCATGTAAATATATTTGATATGATTGAAAGGACTAACTTTGTGGTAAACTGCAGATTCTCGTGGTACCTCTTATCTGTACTTTTGTGATGCTTGAAAATTCTCTTGCATGCAATCAAGATAAGAATAAAACTAACCTTATGTTTCATGTGCATTGTGTGGTGAGATTTTGATCAAAGTTCAATTGTGTCACACTGTTGATCTAGAACTTGACCTGAATGTTTTTCGAGGCGAAATCATGAGTAATGTTTGGTTTGAGAAAGGATTGTAGGCCTTTTTGACCCGATTGTGCCTTTTAAAGCCTACCAAATTGCATTAATCCCTAGTTTTCCCATTTTGAGCCTGAAACCTTTATTTGGACAACCACATATTAACCACTACCCTTTTGAGTGCTTACGAGCACTATCCTCTCTTGGCCCAACCTTCTTGAGTGCACAAAGAATGTGCAAATTATAAGAGGAGATCCATGCTTGAAATTTCAAAAAGCAAAGATATTGAGTCTCTCAAAATCAAGGAAGCAAAGACTCTAGAGAAAAAGAGAAAAAAAAAAGTGGAAGAAATAAAGAAAGGCAAAAAATTCCTTTACAGGATCAGTGAAAGGTGGAAAGAAAAATATTCCAACAAACAAAAAGAACAATTATTATAATAAAAAAGTGAGTAAAGAAAAGCTCCCACGAATAAGCTCAAAAAAAAAAAGAAAAAAAAAGGGAATCACGTTAAAAATGAGAATTCAAAAAAAAAAAGATGAAAGGTGGGAGAACAATGAAGAGGATCTGACGCCAAAGGCGTACCAATCATTAAGAGCACAAATTCTGTGTGACGCTCAAGGAGGAATTCAGTCACTTTTATCTCAAATAAATATCCTACCCATCCCTAAGCCTACGTTACAAGCCAATTACAAGCCCTACATGATCTCATTCCAAATGTTCTCACATTAGTGGAGATTTACATAAGGGTCAAGCATATGGTATCACAGTTGTGTGCATTGAACATTCTTGTGAGTGTGAGTGCACTTTGAAAAAATGTCCTATAATCAAATGTTTCAAATATGTGTGAAATAGGGCTAGCCTTTATCGTGAGGGCACTTGAAACATGAGGATTGATACAATTCAAACCTTTGTTTGAAACAAGATGAACGGATCTTGTTGATCCTTAAGTATATTTGAGGTACCACTTGAAGCTGTAGGAATTACCTTAATTCAATCATTTTTCAAAAAAAAAAAGAGAAAAAAAAGGGAGATTTACCTGCAATCCTAACTGTTGGTACCAATCGTGGTGAAGATTTGACTATCTCTTCACATTTTTTTTTTTATTTTTTTTTTAAAAAAAAAAAGAAAGAAAGAAAAAGTTGTCTTTTGAGTCGTTCATTATAAAAGGTGTTGTTAAGTTAACCTTATATGTGTGAGATGCCTATTTTACTTCATTGGATTGTCCATCCCCAAAATGTGATATGTCTTGTTTTAGGTTTTGAATATAGCAGAGGATACCATTGGCATATTCCATCATGTTCATATTGTGCATTTTCTACTGATAATCTTTCAGATTCTTTGCAGCACTCATCATCCACAAGAGGGGAACTACGTTTGACCTGATTCCTGCTCCAACGGGATACGTAGGCGCCACAACGGCTCGGTCATATTCCCAGTAAGATTTCCATTTCTCTTCATAATGGAAACTGGGACAGAATTTTTGAGAGGATCTCAAAAATTCATTTGAAGTTGGTCTTCTTTAACAATTCAAAATAGAAGACCCAAATTCTACGGAGTTAGCCTTGGGGAGATCTCAAAAAATTGCGGTAATCTAGTTTTCAACTGGGACAAAATTTTTGGGATGATCTCAAAAATTCCACAAATGTCATCTGTTACTTATTGAAATAAACTGGGAATTTTTTTTGAGGGGGGGCCTCGAAATCCAGAATGAGCAACCTCAGAGTTAACAAACCAAGTTACAAGAGTTCTTCTATATTGTAGACCGGGACAAATTTTTGAGGAGGGTCCTCAAAAATTCCATCAAATATGTCATATAAAGAACGGGCGAGCGTGCAAGCCAAATGCAAGAAGGAGCATGAAGACAAAACCAACACAAATCGGTCTTTCAAACTAAGAATTTTTCTTTGGATGCTGGAACATTGAAGTCACAAAATGGCTATGTAAAGCTGTCAAGAATGACAAAAGGAACATTATCGAGCCATCCACCTCGTTACAGTTGGAACATTATCGAGCCATCCAGGCCTCGTTAAAAATCATGCATTGCGAGTTAATATTCATGCATCGAGAGTCAATTCATGCACCACTAGTTAATATTCATGCATCGCGAGAAGATCTCATACCTCGCAGTTAATATTCATGCATTGCGAGAAGGTTTCATACCTCGCAGAAAATTCATGCATTGCGAGAAGATTCCATACCTCGCAGAAAAATCATGCATTGCGAGTTAATATTCATGCATCGAGAGTCAATTCATGCATAGATAGAAGATCTCATACCTCGCAGAAAATTCATGCATCGCGAGAAGATTTCATGCCTCGTAGAAAATTCATGCATCGCGAGAAGATTTCATACCTCGCAGAAAATTCATGCATCGAGAGTTAATATTCATGCATCGAGAGTTAATTCATGCATTGCGAGTCAATATTCATGCATC